>NC_056743.1:488113194-488383194 GCF_019279795.1 Protopterus annectens | reverse complement strand
GGAGGGGTAGTAGGTATATTTGGGGAGGTAGGTTGGGTAGGTTAACAGACAAGACACACAAGACACATACAGGGGCGGTATATGACACATGGGGGGTAAACACCTTGATGGGGAGGGGTGTTGGGATATCGGAAGCCCACAAGCCCCCTAGTGGTAACAGTGGGACTGAGGTCCCCACCCATGGGCAGTCACCACTGCACCTTCACAGCCCCGAAGGTGGCTGTGCTGGGGACTGAGCCACAGACCCAGGCTGACTCTCTAATCATGACACACAGCCCTCAAGCTGGCATAGAAGATCACCGACCTGGTGACGGCTGACAAGGTGCCTGTCCATGCCCACTCCGGGGGGGGGGGTGAGCCCCATCCTCTGAGGCGGATCCACCCGAAGGTGGTGCAGGACCAATGGACAGGGAGGTGCGGAGTTGGGCCCCAGACATGCTGGTGCCTAGTGCCTCGGCCAGCTGAGGTGGGACAGGTAGGTCCGCTGGGACTGCCCTTCCCAAGCATGCTATAATGTTTAGATTTCAACATCATATATGGGTTAGTAATATTCAACACATTCCAGAGTTAGGTATAACAGCATGCATAGATATTCCCATTAAACCAGACACCAGATATGGAACAGTTGCATAGCAAACAGAACACATGCATATATGGGACCACAGTGGTAATAAGAACAGCATGCAGGTACGTTGATGGCACCATGCCAACTATGTTGGAATAATTCAATATGGCACATGCATGGTAACCATTAGAATATGTATCAAACGATTAGCCATTATCAGAGTCGGTACATACCAGTTGCGGTGGGTATGTTGATTATTGTTGGAAATAAGGTGGGGGGAGAGAAAGATGTCAATTAACAAGGAGTATATTCCTGTACTCCACATTACTTTCCTAGTCAGTGCTGTTATCTGTACCTTACAAGGCTTACTACACTACCCTATAGACCTATATTGGATGCTGATATGGCTGCCAACATCATTACACATGAACCGGTTTTACCTGCAGTATTCACCTCTTACCTGGTATACCTGTGGAAGGAATGTTTGTTAACACTGACTGACTGTAGACATATGGCCGGATTCGGGTTGATGTTTTTGCACTATGCTATCCAACTCTTTCTGCACAGATTCTGGCCATGTGTTGACCACATGCTGGTATGCCTGGACATACCTAGAATATTCTTCTACCTTTAGTGACCTGACACTCACACACAGATGCTTTCCTACACAGTTATATTATGTAGCACAGTGACCAGTGATACTTTATTATTCAGAGAAAATGCAACACTCTCAATCCCCTACAATACCAGGGAGGACGGTACCAGTACAGGTTATATTGGTCTGTATTTCACAGCACAGTGTTCGTATCCAATGTACCTGTGGGAGCAATGTTTGTTAGCACTACCTGACTGTTACCACACAAGGTTCCAGATTACATATTAGTATTATGCACATACATCTCACTCTATTACTGTGCACACACTCACCACAGCTTAACAGGTCGGGGTAAAAATGGGACATATGTGGCTTTTTAGTCGCATAAAGTATTGGGGAGTTGCTAGTGTGCCACGTCTGTTATCATAGATATGTGTCAGTTGTATTTCCTGTTTGCTGCCTATACTTCTGGGATCATCCCACTGATTTCCCAGGGGGACAGGTTGATAGGCATTAGATATGGGCTACTTTAATAGACAGTCTGGACATATCTGTACAGTTGTGGTGTATAATTCTGTATGCAGACTACTACCACTGGCAGGATTAAAACCGTGGCTGTGTATGCTAATAAAACAACAGTTCACATCTCAGTTGCATGTGCTATTCGGGTTTTGTTGTCTGCATTTCCCCTGTTTACTGCCTATGTGTCTCTTAGTTGTACTAAATGGCCTCTGGGAATTACACCTGTCATATACAGGCATTCCTACACATTCATGTTATGGTGCATGGTGTGAGTAACAGTGCTTAATACTACAGTACTATTACATGATTGCAAATCTACATTACCATATAATACCAAAATATACACATACAGTCCAGCAGTTAGACCTGTTTTGTCAGGGTATTACACTTTTATTGCCATACTAATAATATGAGACTCTTCCTGCCATATTCCCTAGTGTATGCAGTACTTGCCTTGAACAATACAGGTTTTATACTAGCAATTACTTTACTACTACTTTTATTTTTATTTCCTATGACAGTAAAAGCATGAGTATTACTAACCTGCCTCATGTCACACCCGCGCACCTACGATTAGCTGTACACAGATTTAAAAAAATAATAATAAAGGGCTTTCTTCTTTTGATTTTTATGTCCTGTTGCTGTTGTACACATGGGGGACTGTTGGTGGGGATATGCGGACACCTATGAGTGGTCTCACTCATTTATTTCCACTTTGTGCTGTTCTGCATTGCAGGGGCGTGTTTATTCTGAGACCTCTGCTCTCAGACACTCTCCCTGCACTCGTACACGCTCCGTGTAAGCCTAGGTGGTCGGGCACCGCGCCTTCAGTAATATGCATGGCGCGCTGCCGTCCTGCTCCTAAATGGGCACTTCCATGTAGGACCAAGCTAGTCCTGCATGGAAGATTAGTGAATCCTGGGGTATATGTGTATGCATTCACATTCTGAAAGAAATACTCTTCTTGCCTCAGTTGTATGAAATGAAAAAAAAATCAATAAATCACTGCAGAGTGAAAGGATTTTACAGTATCTGAAAGGCATAAATACCTAAGGCATATGGATCCTCCTTGTCAGTAAAATTATTCAACATTATACAATAGGCTGAAAACACACAAAGGTATATAGAAAAGCTAACAGTCAACAAGATGCTAGGAATGGCCTAAAATGTAGCAGCTTAAATTCAGTACAAGAAATGCAAAATAAAACACTTGAGAAGCAGAAACATAGGAAGGGTGTATATAACAGGAGAGAAAATATCAATAATGCAAGAAAATTAAAATGATTGCCAAGCCAAATGATTTGAAGAAATGTAAGCAAATGTGATTGAACAGTAAGGGGTTGTAAGAGGTTTACCTGGAAGCAAAGAGTGAAATAATAATAGTAGAAAGGAAGAAAGTATGCCTTTTTAGAGATATCTGGAAAAAAAGAAAAGGAGTATTGTCCCTTTATAGCTACCTCCTCATTGTAAACACATAAGCAGAGATGAAAAATTTCAGATTAATATAACAAAAATTGCTGCACGATCTGCATTAAATGGTTTTATATCAGAAGAAATTAGAATAGCTCAATTTATATAGATTTGAAGAAAGAAATCTGAGAGAAACATGGCAAACATTTCTTAATACCTCAATGGAATCCACTTAGTCCTAGTGGGTACCTTCTTTTAATCAAACACCTTATGAGAGATGCAAGGAAGTGTTACTTCACAGAAGAGAGAGATAATAATCAGACCAGCAATTCCAAAGAGGTAGTGAGGCCAAATATTGTAATGGAGTTAAAATGGATTAGCAACTACAAGGTCATTCTTTTGAAAAAGAGAAAAATAACTGAGCTGTACTTAAACTAAGTTCTACATTTTATCAAAAAGTTAGGGAAATGGGCAGACAAGGCAATCTAAACAGTCCTTATGTTCTATCAAAACCTATCTTTGTATGATTCCGTCTCTGAACAGGACAGTCCTTTGGTCTATCAGTTCTGTTTTCTTTGGTTCACAGGACAGTACACGTTTTTGTATATTATTCAGTACATGGCATTATTTGTCTTTCAGAAGGACTGTGTGTAAAAAGAGAACATTATCTTTGAGCTGGCAAACAACCCCACTATTCTGTGAACTTTGGTTATATCCAGTTATTGATGTTGTATAACTGCGAGCATCTGGTCATGTGGGGAAGAGGAATGTATTCAAATGCCTGTTCTTGCAGTCTCAATTGCAGTTTCAGGCCTGTTCTAGGAATGATCCAGTATTAGATTTAACAGAACTAATGGTGTTCTTTGAGGCTTTTTAACCTAATATGAATAATTTGCATATTTCAGCATTCAGGCCATCTGTTTTGCCTCAGATTTTATCAACGTTTCACTTTGAAAGAGAATTCTGTTATCATGGTTCAGTAGAAGCAGGAACTAGGTTCTTGCTTTTTCCAGGAAACTTACTTTCTTATGTAAACACAGTTTAAGAAATATGATCAGACTGTATTTATTTACTTAAAACTCTGTTCATCTGAATTATATATCAGATGATGAGTTTTATTATACCTTTAATAAAAAAAGAAATTCTAAAGTCCGCAACTAAACCCTATTGTGCTTGATGTGACTTGCTTTTTTCTACATTACCAAAACTGCAGACTAATGCAGGATTACATCATCCATATGAAATGTTATACCTCATCTACCTAAGAACAAAGAAGAGAGGGCCTTAGTTCAAAGTTCATCAAGGCTGTGAGACTGTTTTGCAGCTGCAGTTAAAATATGCATGTATGTATAAACTCATTGACTGATATCTTTTGATTCTTGCTGAGTAGTGACTTAAATAAGAGCTGTCTCCATCCTTGGTCTGTTGGATGTAGTTTCTTTCTCTATGCTTTGTGTGTGTGTGTGTGTGTGTGTGTGTGTGTGTGTGTGTGTGTGTGTGTGTGTGTGTGTGTGTGTGTGTGTGAAGTTTTTTATGGAGATGTTCTGACACACCCTTTACCCTTTAGAGAATAACACACATTTGACAAAAAAATAAGTATTTAGAAGCACAAAACTAACTTTACTAGTAACCCACATAAATGCAGTTTCTTTCAATAACGAACATAAAACCAGTGCTAAGTTTGTCTACTTAAAGATAAGCTATAATATTCCTGTGAATATATATATATATATATATATATATATATATATGTGTGTGTCCATATATATATATATATATATATATATATATATATATAATATTGAGAGAAGTGAGTACGGAGTTTATGACAGGAGTACAGTACTATAGAGAAAGAGAGTACAGAGTTTAGCACAGCAGTACAGTACTATCGATACAAAGTCTAGCACAGAAATACAGTCCTATTTCCATAGTAAAGGGTATGACATTAGTGAATACAGAGTTTAATACAACAATATAGTACTATTTACATGGTAAAAGGTATGATATTCAACATACTGTATGTTAGGAATGAAGGCACAGATTTAAAAAGTGAACTCAGGTAGTCTTAAAGTATAACTCTGAATCCATAAAACCCAAACACACTTTAACGAAAGTGCTTTTATCGAAAAAAAAAAAAAAAACTAATTTACATTTTAGATGGGGGGCTTCGCCCCCCTGCACCCTACATGTAGCACAGCCCCCCACACACCCCCTACTTTAATATTCTCCCTCCAAGACCACAATACAGTGGGGAAAAGGGAAATTCCCCTTACCCGCACCTTAGTACAGGCTCGGCAACAGTCATACTTACGCGAAAGTGCTTCTTTGGTGAAAAGCACTTTTGCGCAAGTGTGCCCGGCCATTTGGATTTTGGTTGTTTGCTCAGTCGAGCAAACATCCTAGATCCATATATATATGTGTGTGTATGTATATATATATATATATATATATATATATATATATATATATGTTGAGAAGCAAAGTTCAATTTGTAGTTAGAGTAACCTCTGTATTTTTGACACACTTTGATCAACATATACAGATGGTTAACAGATGTGTGAGATTGACAGTCCCTGGGCCAGGGGTATGCCCTTTCCATGGGGATTGTTCATTCTAGGAGTTGTTATATATAATTTGCAGAAATTGTGTGGGATACAGAACCCCCAAAAGGTGGATGCACTGTGGCATGCCCCGTGCTTATTTTCTTTTAAATATTTTTAAAAAGCTTCTCTCTCATTTGTATTCATCTCCTTATAAAACTTGTAACACACCATGTAACACTGGTGCTGATTTATTTGTATCTTCTTTTAGCTTTTCTTTTTCTGATATCAATTTCTAAAAGAATGCCTATTTTAAGATTTATTTTTCATTTTCCACTCGTCTTACCCATCCATTTATCTTTTTCATATATTTTCTCTATAATATTTTCTATCATCTCCATAATCTCTTACTTTGCATTTTGTCTCTTTTCCTGTCTAAGTAAGCATTCATCCTTCCTTCTCTCATTTTCTTCTTTTCCTAAATAAGTGGACACCTTCTCTTTCTTTCTTTTCAGAAAAAATGCTTATGTAACATTATTTTTTACCTTTTCTCTTTTTTCAACCACCTGTTGAGCAAACGTCCTAGATCCATATATATATATATATATATATATATATATATATATATATATATATATATGTTGAAAAGCAAAGTTCAATTTGTAGTTAGAGTAACCTCTGTATTTTTGACACACTTTGATCAACATATACAGATGGTTAACAGATGTGTGAGATTGACAGTCCCTGGGCTAGGGGGTATGCCCTTTCCATGGGGATTGTTCATTCTAGGAGTTGTTATATATAATTTGCAGAAATTGTGTGGGATACAGAACCCCCAAAAGGTGGATGCACTGTGGCATGCCCCGTGCTTATTTTCTTTTAAATATTTTTAAAAAGCTTCTCTCTCATTTGTATTCATCTCCTTATAAAACTTGTAACACACCATGTAACACTGGTGCTGATTTATTTGTATCTTCTTTTAGCTTTTCTTTTTCTGATATCAGTTTCTAAAAGAATGCCTATTTTAAGATTTATTTTTCATTTTCCACTCTTCTTACCCATCCATTTATCTTTTTCATATATTTTCTCTATAATATTTTCTATCATCTCCATAATCTCTTACTTTGCATTTTGTCTCTCTTCCTGTCTAAGTAAGCATTCATCCTTCCTTCTCTCATTTTCTTCTTTTCTTAAATAAATGGACACCTTCTCTTTCTTTCTTTTCAGAAAAAATGCTTATGTAACATTCTTTTTTACCTTTTCTCTTTTTTCAACCACCTGTTTTTCTAATTCTCTTTTGTCACTTCCTTGTTCTCACTCTCCCTCATAATTCTGTAAAAGTTCTTTATATTTAATCATCTTTTTTTATTCTTTCCACTTTTAAATATATGTTGTACTACTTATACAGTGCCCACCATTGTTTAATTTTTATAAAATGGTCTTGCTATCATGTATTTCCACAATGCTTCTTTGTCTTCCTCCTTTTTAAACTCAGCAGTTAATCTTTTTATCCATTTTACCTCTTTTATTATTTTGTTGTTATCCCCTATTCTAGCACATACTACTCTATTATCTGAAAACTCTGCCATCTGTACTCCCCAGTTATTTATTTCATGTTTTTAGAATAAGCTATTGAATTTCATTGTTAAAAATTCCATTTTTATATGTCCATTCCCTAGTCTTTCTTGCATTTAAATACCCACTTTTTATTAATTTCTTTAACATCATAATACTTCCTTATTCTTTCCTCATGTTAGTTAAAATCTCCTGCCATCAGTATTGAAATGTTTACTAATACAATTTGATTTCTTCAGACTGTTATTCTCTCTGTCATGTTAGTATATGCATAAATCACCATTAGTCTTATACATTTTTGTCTCATTCTCATATCATATTTCATTACCCTTCGTGGTGCTATTATTACATCTAAAATTCTTCTTTCTTTATTTTTTATAAGAATTCCTATTCTAGAATATCTCATTTCCTTCTGACTAAAATTTGCCTATACTGTTGGGGGACAAACTCTTACATCTGGTATCTAACAAGAAAAAAAAATCCATCATTATTTTTTTTAACACCATCCTATCACTACCAAGCCTTTTGTATAATTTCTAACGCTATTCCAATTTAATGCTAAAATTCCTATGTCACCATTTTCCTTTTTTAATGTTTTACTTCCATTTCAGAATTTTTCTTTTCCTTCTCCCACCAATTCTTCTATCTCCATTTCTTGCTCCTCTGCTTCGCTTTCTAAAATGGTAAATCTATCCTCTTTCTGTATATGAATAACCTCACTTTGAACTGCTATTTCTTATCTAAGTACCTCTTTATAGTTTAAACTTTATTCATTGTCCCTTTCCCCATAACATATTCCCTTTCAGCATCTTCTGTAGAAATATTTTCTACTGTTTGTCTTTCTTTTGAGCTTTCTTTTTTATGCACTCTCTGCTTTTCTAATATGGGACAGTCAAACAAGGAGTGTCCAATTTCTTTATATTTCTATAAAAAGGCTTAGTTTTTCGATGCATGTCCCCTTTCCCCACACTGACCATACTTTTGTTTGTTACAGTCTTGTACTAAATGATTTTCATCCCCAAGAAATAAAATGCTTTGACCCCAGTACCCAACAAATCTTTTCTTATCATTTAGAATTACTGTATTTGAAATATGTTGAATTTTCCCATCCTTAACATCCATTGTAACTCACATTTCCTGACCTCTGCCCATAGGTTTTTATAGTGTATTTTTTAACTTCATGTACTTTACTACCTAGTGAAATAAACGCATTTTTAACAATCCTCATCCATATCTGAAGTCCTACATTGCAAACATATACTTTATCTATAGTCTCAAGCTCTAAAATACTTTCCATAGTTATACTTTATTATTTTTCCAGCATGCTAAAGCTTTCAAATGCCACTTCCCAAAATGTTTCAGCTTCCAAATGAATTAATGCTCTCAATATCTTTAAAGTTAAACCCTAATGGCAAAATAATACTATCCATAATGTCATACTGTTCATACTGCTATCACTTTTACTTTTTATCTGGTTATCCTCTCTGTAGCTGCTGAGAAACTACAAATGCTTTTCCCCTCCTTCATCAATTTTTCCTTGGCTTTACTGCATCTGCGTAAGTTCTTTCTTGTAACCAAACAAATCTTGAAAACTGGCTCTTTCACCAGCTGAAAATTGTTTTCCATTCAACAGCAGCTGTCTATGACTCCATCCCTCCATTTTCCAACTCTATAAAATTTATTTCATCTTTTTCTACCAGTAAGCTTTCTCCTGCTCCTCTATTTTGGAATTCCTGGAACTGCAGTATCAGCCTTCCAGTACCACTTAGCTTCAGAGAGTACTTTACTTCCTCTTCTCCAAAAAAGTAGGAGAAGTTGCCTGATGTCTGGCCAAATTGAATACCACTTCAGGTCTCCCCTATAAAGAGACCATTTATCCTAGTGGGGATAACCATTGTCAACAATGGGGAAAATGCAGAAAAATAAACTAAATAATGAGCTTATGAGAAAAGATGAGTGGGATGATAGCGACAGGCAGGAGGTAGAATGTTAAAACATGTAAACGATAGACTTATTATCTCCTTTTGCTGTCAAGCAAATGTAATGTACTGTATTACCCTGTATGAATTCCTTTTCTAGTATTTCCCATTTAAAAATGAAAAACCTTTTTTTACAATTTATGACTCTCTGAAGAAGCAGAGGCACAATGACTTTCCCTTTTTGAAGAATTTGATTCTTATCCCTTCTTATGCTCACAAGGCATGCTTGCTTTAGAGTAAATTGGGTGTTCCTTTATGTACGCTTCTCTTGAACTACCTTCTCTGTTAGAGTTCTAGATTTTATCAGACCTGCAAGACTTGCAGGCTTCTCAGCCTAGGTCAGTATAAGCTTTTTAGTGCATCATCCTTGTACAACACACTGTGACTCAGTATGTAGCTCAGCTTATAACTTTCCATTAATAGAACATTATAAATATTTTCATGTCTTATACACGCTACATAATCAAATAATATTGATCATTCTCTTGATATCAAACATTGCTATTACTTTCTGTTTTTTTGCTTCTGTGTTATTTCTCCATAATTTCCTAAAAACTTACTTTAATCATCGTGTCTTGTTATTCTTTCATTTATTTTTTATGACTTCTGTTCTTATTTTATGCCACTCTTCCTTTATACATTTCCTGTTTCTCATTCTTATTTTAATATCATAGGCTATATAAAATGCTTTCGTTTTCATAATCTGGAGATAATACCTCTGGGATGAAACCACACAATTGTACTTTCTAATCTAATGGCAACCGTTTCCTTAGTATTTCTTCCTTGTAGTAACTGTCTTCCCAACATGGTAAATCCAAGACATTCCAAAAATTATGCATTATTTCTCATCATCCTTCATTATCTCCAGTATTTTTCCCTATATTGTATCTTTCAGGAGTTAATACCACCTGCACACTAACTTCATGCTTTTGTTAAATACAGCTTCTGATCCTTCATCACAGATGATGCAACTCTTTACTGCTTAATAAGTATTTCTGTTTTCCTCTCCATGAGGACTTTAACTTGCTGTCAGCTTGGTTCTCCTGTTCTCCAGTAGGGATTCTTATAATATAGTAAAAATATTTTTCCTTTTAACAGGCTGTCTCCAGATAGGATCTTTGTGGTAATGCTTACTTCCCTCTCTTCTTATTCCTCTGCCATCCATATTTACAGAACTCCTTAATATTTCAACTAATCCCACCTTCTCTTTTCCACAAATCTCAAAATGTTGTTCTGTCCTTATCTCTTATGTATTTCACCTCTGAAATTGTCCTGCTTTCCCTCCTTTCATTATACCATAAAATGTAAATGTGTAATTTTCCTGCATTCTGCTCCTACCACATCAAATATTTGTAATTTCTTTTTCTAACAGCCTTGCTTATTTTACTGCATTCCTGTTTACCTTTCTTTGCCATATCCTTCATTAAGAAATTTTCTTCATGATTCTCACAGTCCTTATGTCAGCTAATGTCTATGGCTTTTCCTCCCATAAATATTGTCTGATGTTAAACCCTGTATTGTAGGCCATAAAAATTAAAATTGCCCATCTCACAATCTCTTTCTCTCTACTATCTTGTATTTGGCAGTCCTTTCCTTTCTCCATCCATACAGAACTTGCACACATCTTTTCAATTTTATCCATCTGTTGTTCCAGGATGTGCACTCTTTGCTAGGTATGTAATTCTTGGAATTATCTTTATTAATACTTGTTCATGCAGAGGACCCCACTGCCATTGCAGCATACCTAAATTTTGTCGGTATAATTGATGTCATCGGCCTTATCCAGGCCCAGTAAAACTCATATCTCCAAATACTTTCTTTATTGTCTGAGGTTACAAGCAGTGTTTTTCTTTGTCTACTTTCCATTATTGCTGTCAATTATATTTTATAATGGTAGACCAGCCTTGAATACTCCCCAGACTTTGAGCTATCCAGCAAAGAAGCTTGTGAGAGTCTCTTCACCTTAATAAATTAATGCTGTACAGCATCACAAAAAGGCAAATCCTGCCGTTATACCCTGTTGATACCTGCAATGAAGAATTATATCAAATGCTTTAGCCAGGTCCAAGTAGGACATGAGGCCAGTGCAGCCCATAAATTCACCTTATGTAATCTATCTAAGAAATCAAGCAGACTAAGAAGACAGGGTCTGCCTTTAACAAACTAAAACTTTCTATTTAATATTTTCATAAACATCGTACTGCTACAACACTTGCCACTCTTGTACACTATGCTGATGATACAATCCTTATCTGCTATGCACCGTCCATAGATTCATAAAGGGCTATTAGGCTAATGGTCCTAGAGCCCATACAAGCCTAGCCATGTCGTATCCAAGTTACCCTAAATGACCTTGGTTAGATAGGCATGATTAGCAGAGTGATTCTAAGGTCACCACTGACTACCTCTGTCCAAGAGGGACATGGGCTCCACCCCCAGGATGAATTTATGGCCTCCCATCCAATTGTCCAGCTTACACTTGAATTTAGTCAGCAAGAAGCTCTGCTTTACATGAATTGGTAGTCTACTCCAAAGGAGCAGCAATCTCAAGGAGACATATCTGTCTCTCCAGGATGTTCTGTTGATGCTACAGAGTAGGTTAAGATCCCTAGAGTGAGTGACTCTTGTCCCATTTGTTTTGCAGATCTGCAACATTTCCATTAGGGCAGGGCTGGAGACTGCACTGTAAGCTAGACACAAGTCACTGCTCAGCAGCCTGATATAAATATATAAAGTACAGGGACAGGGCTTTGTCTGTTCACATAAGACATGGTTTGGAGGCCCTGAATTTTCCTTGTCAGAAACCTCTGTGGTCTCTCCAGCTGCTGCAGGTGTCTGGTGAGTTATATGCAAAAGGGGGGATTGTACCATATTAGTGGTCTAGTGAGGGTTGAGTACAGTGGAATTATAGCATCCTTAGACCTGGGTGTGATGCTCTTACTTATGAGATGCGCAGTATAGTAGGCTTTCCTTACTACTGTGGAAACATGGAGATCGAAGTTTAGATTTCTATCAACCTGAGTTACCAAGTCTCCACTGCGCTTGAGCTTAGGGGTGCTGTCAATACTGTATTTTAGCAGGGTATTCCTTTTTTCCAAAGGGGATGATGATGCACTTTTTTGCATTTAAGTTTTAGCCTATGGCTTTGGCACCAATCATTTGTCTGTGTTACACCTTCTGTAATATGTTAACACCACTAGGGGACTCAGTGATTGCACCCAGTTTGCAGTCACCAGCAAACCTGATAAGCCAAAAGCCGTCTACTTTAGCCTGGACTTCTGAAAAATAGATTGTAAACAGAAATAGGCCCAATGCAGATCCTTGTGGTATGCTACTGGTGACTGCTCTACTGGAAGAGGTAGTGTCTCCAACTTTAACAGTGTTTGTTCTGTCAGCCAGCTACCCATCTTTTGACATAAGGGTTAATCCTCAGCTGGCATAGTTTCTCAATGATACCTGAGTGGAGAGTTGGAGAGTTGTACCAAAAGCCTTGGCTATGTCAAGATAGGCAGTATACATTGTCTTACCTTCATCTAGGGCTTTGGAAACATTCTCAAAGAAATCTACCAGGTTTAACAAGCACGATTTACCCTTGACAAAGCCAAACTGGGTTGGGTCAAGAGTTTGAAGGTCACCTATGTCCTTGTTGATAAGATCCATGATGATTCTTTCCATGGCCTTGTAAATGAGGTTGGTGAAACTGGTAAAGCTTATGGGTCTATAGTTCCCAGGGTCAGTTGATGTGCCCTCTTTGTGCAAGGAGATTACTGTTGCTGTTCTCTACTCTGCTGGAACATTGCCTGTTCTTAGGCTATGGTTAAAGAGAGTGCCAAGTGGTTCCATTATGTCTTGCTTTAGATTTCTAAGCAGCAGCCTGGGATGTTGTCTGGTCCCACTGAGGCTATGTTTTAGCCTTGGAGAGCACAGATAGTACTTGCTATCTAGAGATACTAGGGAAAGGACTAGTGTCAGGAATACATTTGGGTATGGCTGGGGGGGATGAGGGGGTGAAGTATGTGCCAAATCTGTCTGCTAGCAGGTTGGCAATTTCCTCGGGGACAGTATGAGTGGTAACATCTACTACTAGTTTGGCACATAGCTAGGCATTCCCCTTTAGATTTCTGGCATAGCTAAACAATGCTTCATGGTTATCCTTGGCTGGGGATGTTATTTTAGCTTTGTAATTAGCTTTATTTTTCTAGTAGCTTTATTTTTCCATCCATAGGAAGATTGCAGGAAATCTATCAAATATCTTTCACTGACATTGAAATATGGCTAAAAGAAATTCTAACTAGCTGTTTACGCCAAAACAATACCTTAACCACAAGCAGACAGTTCATATCACCCGAAGTAATAACACAAAAATAAACTATAAGCCAAACTAAAGTACTCAGAGTAATAATAGATGAAAACTTTAATTTTGATCACCACATAATTCATTGCATCAAGAAATCTCACCAAAAACTCGGCCACCTCTATAGGGCTAAACACTACCTGAACGATCAACTAAGTAATATCTTAGCAGCAACATACCTCCTTCCTTCACTATTTATGCTTCCACTAGTCTTACAAATATCAACACAACATATTTATTTGACATTTGTTAACCATGTTGGTCTAACTGAGCCAGAAGCCCATTTTCAGTGGAGACCCGAGGAGAAAAGTTCCAGAGATTATACAGAACAACCTTTGGAATATATACACAAAAATATTTAAAATAGAGAGAAAGAAAAGACAAATGTACTATAGTTAATACTTGAAATATTTTTACCAATGATGGTATTATATGAAAGAGGTAGAGTAAGAAATAGAGAGAGAGAGAATAGTGTTCGTGTAAGACGTAACTAAGAGAAGAGATTAAGATAGAACATGTTGATGAAGGCAAAGCCAGTCGAAGTAGATTTAAGCATTATTAAAAAAATGGTGTGTATTAGAGTAGGAGAATAAAATATGTTAATTATATTGGTAATAAAGGGGTGTAGAGGATTAGGCGGGGTCATGACAGCAGCAGGTCCTTGTGTTCAGTAGGAAATGTTGTAGCTCTTTTTTAAGGCTCTTGGGGTGGGAGATGGTTCTAATGGATGAGGGGAGTTTATTCCAGGCTTGAGCTACAGTGCATTTGTACAGTAGTTTATCAATGTTTTTGTTAGGTTTATACATATCAAGAAGTTGTTGATTGGATGTGCAGAGAGGACAGATGGGAGTGTAGTAGGATATAAGGGAGGAGAAGGATGTAGGTTTGTAAAGAATGTTGTGTAATATTCAAAACTGTGATAACTGGAGTTGTTGGAGGAATGCTAGCTATTGAAGTGTGTTGAGAGCAAGGCAGTGGTGAGAGTTATATGGTGAGTTAGTAGCAAATTTAGCTGTTTTGTGATAAGTTTCTTCTAATTTAGACAAAAGTGTTGCTTGGATGCTAGTAAAGATTGTGGCGGCATACAGGAGTGAGGGAAGGAAGAGAGCTTGAGCCAGGGAGAGTTTAGTATCAGATGTAAGAAATCTCTTATTTATGTAGAGTAGACTTAGTTTTTGGTGGGATTTTGTGATGCTATGTTGGATATGCAAGTTGAATTTTAGTTCATTATTCATAATGTTACCTAGGAGTTTAGGGCAGGGTTTTGTTCTAATGGTAGGCTTGTCAAGAGATGTGATGAGTAAAGTTGCTTTATGGTGAAATAGAGGTCAAGGAAGGAATAGCAAGAGTTTAGATTTTTTGGATTTAAGATCAGTTGGTTGTCAGAGAACCACTTTTTGATGGACAGAAATGAGTCTTGGGTGTGAATGTGGAGGTGAGGTATATTGTTGGAAATGGAGATGAGAGTAGAATCATTGGCATATTGAATAAGGGAGGAGTGTTTACAAGCAGTATGGAGGTCATTGGTGAAGATATTAAACAGAAGGGAGCCAAAGATGGATCATTGGGGGACTCCTGATTTAATGGGTAGGAAGGGGGGAAACAGAAGGTCAGCCATTTGACTGATTGTTGTCTATTAGAGAGGTAACTTGCAAACCAACTAAGCGAAGGCCCAGAAAGACTAAGATTTGATAGATTAGAGAGGTCGAGGAAAAGCCTGGCTACACGTTGGTTGTTGTCCCTTGCCTCAGCCACAGTGCGAGTAAAAGATAGGAGTACAGTGGTGGTACTGTGGTGCAGCCTGAAGCCATATTGGGTGGGAGTTATTAGGTTTTCCAGGAGTAGAAAATTTAGGAGTGGAGTATGGATGCATTTTTCGAGTATTTTTGAGAGAGAGGAGAAAATGGCTATGGGTCTATAGTTAGCTGGATTAGTAGAATTTCCACCTTTATGCAGTGGGATAGTGTAGAAAGATTTCCAGATGTCTGGCACAGTTGATTCTTGTATGGATCTATTGACTAGCAAAGATGTGGGATATGCTATGGAGTCAGCGGCTAGTTTGAGGAAGATGGGAAGTAGGTTGTCCAGAGAGCGAGCAGGGTTTAATTTTGAGCAGTAGTGATTTGATATAGGTAGTGGGGACTGGTTTGAGGGAGAATGGGTTTTTGTTGTCTTTATTAGAAGAGGTGGGAAGAGGGTCTGTGTTGTGGTTGGTGTAAGTTTTTGGGTAGTATCTATGAAGTATTTATTGAGAAGAGTGGCAGTTTCTAGTGGGGTATTATTTGAGTATGGGGTGAGAGTGGAAGGGTTACCAGGGTGAAGGATCTTATTTATGGTAGACCAGAATTTTTGTGGGTTGGATTTTCCTTCAAACTGGGGTGAGTTGAAGTAGATTTTCTTAACTTTAAGTTTTTTGAAAGGTTCCTGAGGTCTCTATAGTTTTGGAGCAGAGGGGTGATTTAGTTTTGACCCAAGCTTTCCATACACACACACACACACACTTTTATACATACGGGCACGAGTTTCTTTAGAGATTCAAGGGGCATAGTTAGATTTCATTCAGATTCTTCCACAGGGGGCATGGGAGTTGAGAATATCAAGGAAGATTAGATTAAATTTTAGTACGGCTTCATTGGGAGGGAGCTGCCAGAGGAAGAACCAGTTGATGTTTGCAAGTGTGTTGTTAAGAGTTGACATTGAAATTAGAGAGTTTACAGCAGTCTTTGTAAGAGTGAATGTTAGGCCTAGGAGAAAGCATCTTTGGATGTGGGTTGGAAGATGATTGCTTAAGGTGTCAGGTAAGTAAGGTAGACGGATTGTGATAGAGAGTTGGGGTGTTAGTAAGAATCCAGTCTAGTATTGGATTGGCAGGAGAAGTTTTGTGCGTGCGTGTAGGGGATCTGACAAGTTGGTGGAATCCATGTGAGTTAATGCTAAGTTGTGGGGAGTCAGTTGTTAGTTTGGACCAGTCTATGTTAACATCTCTAAGGATCACAGTTTCATAGGATATGTTGTGGGAGATCCAGGAAAAAACATGCTCAAGGGTGGGAATATTATTGCCTGGGGGATGTATGTGGAGGCTATGGCAAATTTTGTGCCTTCAGGTGTCAGTTAAGAATAAGTAGTTCACCAGGGTGGAAATTGGGTACAGGAATGGGTTAAGCTGTGAGGTTAAGTTGATTAGTGTAGATGATGGCAACATCCCCACCTTTTTTGGGGATTCATATAAAATTAAACTAGCTTTATTTTACTACAAAATAGCTAAATTTGCAATCAACCTTAACACATCACTACCTTGCATTAAAACAACTAACCTGGCTTAAAATCCCAAACCAGCTGGCATACATGTAATCATTGCCCACAACCTGCTGTACTCTCTAGACAAATGCCCAGCATTACAAAACACTATACTGTACTATTCACCCACTAGAGACCTTTGATCTAGCAATATATTTTAACTATGCATCAGTAAAATATTCAACACTGCTGGAGACTCTCTCTATTCTCATGTGTCAAAACTCTGGAATGAAATCCCCACACAGTTAAAACAGATATAAAACATAACTTATTTCAAACCTTTGCTTAAATAGCACCTGTGTCAGTAATAGCTGCGTTCTTCCTACTCACTTGGCTAGCTTTACTCACATTACTTTTCTTCACCTCTTGCGGCCACTTTGCTTCCTAATCTTTTTGTACCTTATTGCTCCTCCTCATATTATACTTATTTCCTAAATACTTAATTTTCCTCCATTTCTCACCAGTAACTAAAATTCCTGCTCTGTCCCTTTATCTTCCTGCTCATTTCCATAGCAACTACTTTCATACCTCAACAATTTTAAAGCTACATTCTAATCTGTAAATTATTACTCAACTCCAAAGCATCCCAGTGTGATCTTTTCTCTGCAACCATCATGCTATAAATACATTAATTGTTATTGCATGTTATTTCTCTATTTAATAATTAGCCACTTTATGTTCATTTCTCTCTTGGTTTTGTGTTAAAATGTTATATTCATATAAGAAATATTTAAAAACAATGCAAATAAATACATGCATAATGTTTTTGTCCTTCAATTATAAATGTACATCATGAGCAACTTTAATGTGGAGCTTTTCTCACCAGCCTGTGCTGAAACTGGGTTTTACCCAGTCAGACTTCTCCTGATCAACAAAGACAAATAAATAAATAAATAAAACTGATTTAGATCAAGGGAAAGAAGTTACTTACCCCCTCATTTATATGTTCAACTGTGACATGCTGTGTTACTTCTCAGTTGATACTAATGATACTTATGGGTCTGTAATTGCATCTATATTACATAATCAAACTTTTAAAAGTTTGAAAGTCATATGGTCAACACCACATGATCGAACTTTTAAAAGTTCAAAAATGTAATAAAAGTAAATAAACCAAAGAAAAAACCTACCTGGATGCTTTAAGAAGGGGGCAAGCACTTCTGCACCCCCCCACCCCCCGCTCTTTAAATATACCAACTCCGAGATCGCACTACAGTACAGAAAAGGGAAATCTTCCCATTCCCATTATGTGGAGGTACTACTATGGCAGTTCTCCAAACACCTGGTACATAACTAGTGGAGAAGTTGCTACTGAGTAGCAGGTTCATTATTGGTTAAGCAAAGCTATATTAGGTACTTATAAGGAGGCAACCAGATACATTATATATGGATCCATGGAAGAAGTGATCTTAGTAATCAATAGTGCAAATAGGACTTGATCAATATAGATTTTTGAATAGGTTCAACTTACTTGGTTATGTTAGGAAAGAGAAGTACATGCATTTTATTAAATTAGAGCTGAATGTCAGCTAGGATGCTGCAATGGCATCAGGATCAGAATGAGTAGACCGATAAGGTAGTAGCTATCAGTAGTTCCAAGTGTTGCATCTGAGTTACCTGAAGTAGTTAAATAAGACTTTAAAACTACCTTTGGTAGCACTGGCAAATTTGAACTTGTCGATAGTCTTACAATTTTTTAAGGGAACACTTTTTATTATACAATGTATGGGGGATTTCCAACATAATGTGTTTTTCTTACATTTACCCATATATTTGTGACAGGGTCAAATGCCTCTAGCACCAGATAACACTCCTATTCCCATATTTTATTCATCAGTAGCACAATTTCCAGTCACATATTTCACCTACTTCCTTTTTACCTTTGCTGTCATTTCCTGCGGTAGCTCTTTATCTAACCCAACTTTTTATGTAAGCATTAAAGTGGCTTTACCTTTCTTGGGATGATTTATATTTTCTGGTATCAGTCATACTATTTCAGTCTGCCTTGTACAGCATCATCTGCCCCTTGTTTTCTACCTCGAAATTATTTCCATTCCCAGTTCTATACTTGAAACATTAGTTCATTTCTCCATCTCATGTTTTTTTATCTGTATAGCTTGATAGTTGATTACAATATTTTTAAAAAAATTTAAAAATGAAAAGATATAGGGAAAGATAATCTATACGCACATCCGCAGTCCCCATAGCAATTTTTCCACACTGAGCTCTTGTACTAAAGAATAATGAACTGGTTTGTCTCTTCTTTGGTACACTAATGCCTATGTCCAGGATATCTCCTGCATCAGGATCCTCTGAGTTGCAGAGATGTGCCTTGTATTGCCTGTTTAATACCTGCACACTCACTTAGGGTCATTCCAGTTCCATCCTCATTGGCTTGACATGCAAGTCACCTTATTTTAAGGGAAAATACCCATTCATCCTTTTTACTGCTGTCATTTTACATCCCTCATTGGGGCTGTCCATCTATCTGTCTGCAAAAGCATTTATCATTTGCTCTTTTTTCTTACTTGCCCTTGTTATTACATTTTATGGTTAGGCCTGTTTTCTTCCAATTTCAGGCACATGCAAACATGTTAAATACAATAGTAGGTAGTGTAATTTTCCCTCTGCAAGGATAGTGGTTTGCATGTAGTTCTTCAACATTTAAGTACAGAATGACTTCACTTACAATTGTCTTCCACTAAATATTTGTGGCCCAGTTTATATCTAGAAACATATCCAGATGCATACATGTTTGATCCAAGGTGGCTTAACATGGCTGCAAATATTCCATCAAGATAACTTTTTCATATAAATGTAAATAGGTAATGTTTTGATATAGTGGGACCCACTAGAGTGAATCCCAAAACATGGAGTCTGAATGGCCAAAAAAATGGACTTGCATATATTAAGTCCGAGATGGCTATTTCCATGAATATTCCATTTTCTCTGAGGTATGGCACTCTGAGTTGACGTAAGTTCAAGAGGTTTGGGGACTTGCTGATAATGCAGACTTTTTATAAGCTGACCCATAAATCTGAATACTTTTTAACAATATGTTTTAATTTGTAACATGATTTTCATGAAAGTAGGTATTGTATGAAATGGTTGCACGTTTAACATGAGTGCTCTACTCTTTTAACTCCGTGCCTAACAACAAAATAGTTTACCCAGGCTGAGAATGTCAGTTATCACTATTACTTTTTTATAGCACTTTCAGCTGTTAGAAATCAAGCCATCTTTTCTTAATTTAAATGTTTAATTTTTCAGAAAAAACAGCTTGTAAACTCTGAAGCATCTACTCTGGGACAGAAGCACTAAATGAGTGAATAAAGTATTTTATTTATTTATTTGTTTTTACAAGTTTTCTTTTTTTTTGTTATACATGGTTTAACACCTTTTTCTACAATTCAAGAATTAAGGAAATTATCAGCAATTTGATATGCACAAGAAAGCTACAGTTCATGGGAAACTGGAATCCTCATTATTATGATTCTTGAAACAGGACGCAATGTTGGTCAGGCCTTCATGTTCCAAGATCTGCCTAGTAGGTGGGTGTAACTGGGTAACAAAGAGTGCTGTAGATGTTATTTTGTGCATTGTATATCTGAAAGACCAAAAGGCCATTAAACAAACTTGTATACAAGCACAATTATGACATCTGTAAAACAAACTTGACTGAGGCTCTTTACAAGCCCAAGAAAGATTGCATTATTTATAGGATGTTATAATTTGCAGTACTGGAGAAGGTTGTGGTAAATCCCAGGGGGGGACCTTGGGAGATTGTTTTAGAATTTAAGGAGTTGGTATGGCAACTGAGGCTTAACGCACATGAGCCATCTGGTTTAAATGAAAACATATCTATAAACAGTATTCTTAAGTTTCTGACTGTGGATTTGTAAATGATTGTTTTAATTAATTAATGAATTGATCATCATTTTAAAGGCTTTTTATCTTTTTGATTGGAGAGTTTATTTTAATTTGATTCTGAAGAAGTCCATTAATATTTGAATTAGACAAAAGTATTTATATAGGTTCATAGATTAGTACTAGACTAACTGTTCTTGTAGACCATTTTAAGCCTAGCCAATTACCCCATGTGAGAATCAAACCCTGCAACTTGTGTTTGTAAAATGAACACTTTAACCATTATAATAAATTTGTTTTATTTAATTTTACTTTATTTCATTAATTTTCAATGGGTCATTTGTTCCTTCATGGCAGTTGAGTGGTTCTTATTTCATTAACACTAAAGTCAGGAATGGAAACCAACACTTTGTGTAGACACTGGGATTCACATGTCTGCTGTGGTAGAAATAATAGAACTGAAGATGTTTATTTATTTATTTGCAGTTCGATTACCGGGGAAGTCCACTGGGTCGAACTGACCCATTTTCAGTGGAGGCCCAGGGAGAAAAGCTCCAAGATGCATTATACAACTTAGATACAACTGATAGTTAATATTAAAGATGATATGTAGAATACTCAGTTAATAGTTGCAGAAGGGCAAGAAATGTGTGATATTTGTTATATATCAAACACCAGCTTGAGTTTGCATGTCTGTAACGTCCAGTTTAGATATGTTTGCTTACTTGAGGATCACTCAGCTGTTAAATAAACAGATATTTTCTGAGCATCCTAGGGACTCTCTTCCTTTCATTGCGGTAATAAAGATAAGCAGGGATGGACAAGGATTTGGTAAGGCAGATTGCCTTCTAGTTGTGACTGTTGCAGTGTAGGAGTGGGTCAGAGGGTGGATGAAAGGAACTTACCATGACCATGGCAGGGATCTCTACTTTGAAGAGAATACATGTGTGTGTGATGCAGTAAGAGAGGGAGTGGGAAGTCAAAAATCTCCCCATGGTCTTTCCATGGTAGTTTTCCATTGCTGTTATTCTAATTGCCTCTCTAGTGAGAGAAAAAGTGTGTGTGTGTGTGTGTGATGAGAGTGATTATAGGCATTAACTATGGCATAACTTAGGGAAATAAAAGTAGAACAGCAGATATTACAGTAGGAATCTATTAACATTGCAGCTGGTCTACATGACAAAACAGGTAAAAATTGCCTAAAATGTTCAAAGTCTTAAAGAATGGCCACATGGTAATAAAAATACAGGAAATGTCCTAAATGTATGTGATGGATGTGGCCAGCCGTAACATACATAATAAACATTAAATTAAATTACATAGCTTATTAATAGCATACAACTGTACTTTGCCACCAGTATAATGTAACATTTATTTTAATCTGTCAGAGAATTTTCTTCCATGGACTGCATGGAATGATTTCAGGATTTGATTCCTTCAAATCTCAAGTACATCATCTAAGGAAGAAGTAACACTTAGTCACACGCTAGTTAAGACAGGTGTTCTTGATATTTCTCAAATCAGTTCTTGTTATTAAACATAGAAAGTTGAGCAAACGCAAAGATATTCTAAGCAACAAGAGCCTGTATTTTTGAGGGGGTTTATAGCCTTCAGCTCATTTGTATCTCCTATTTTTCAGCCGTGTTTGGGGAGAAATACACTGATTCACATTATCAGGACACAGGGCACTACACAGCATTTCATTCATTAATTAATTAGGAAAGTTGCAATAAACAGAAGAATGTCTGTTCAAATTACTTCCTGAGTCACACAGTGTTCTTAGGTTCATAGATTATTACTAAGTTAACTGCCCTTATGGGCCAGTTTAAGCCTTGCCAATTAACCCATGTGAGAATCAAAACTGCACCTTCTGTTTGTAAAGAAAATATCTTAAGCATTAAGCCAACCTACCTGTACAAGTAGAGGTTGAAAGAATCAAACTTATGACTCTAAGATGAAGCTCATTTTTAGCAGTTCCTAACCTTAACCCTATAATGCTAGACACGTAAGCAGAGCATTAGGGTTTTAGTTCCACAGCATTCTATCACTGATTACTGTATCATAACTTCTTCCACTAGGCTGTGTTTATATTTGCTTGCAGGGGTTATGACATCTACCCCACTAGGCCGGCACTGCTGCAACAGTGGACACATCATTGACCATTTCTGAGCCAGGCAATCCAAGATTATTAGTCATACTACCTGACCAGTATCATCATTTTAAGTTGTTATCCCAGAGTGAATTCTGAAATCCTTGATGGTCAATGGCTTAATATCAAACTGAGCAAATGAATGAATCCAGACAATGAATGATTTAGCACAGTAATAACCCAAACCATGGTAATGAGTTAAAAATGCATTCCTTTCTTGTTAAGAAATACCCATGGAAACTTAAATGCATTGATGATTTATAATGTAATATGGGCAGATGGAGCAAAATATGAGAATTTAGTCATGTGTATACCAATAAATTTACTCTGACTTGCTGCTTGCTGTATTAAAGACATATGATTTATAATATGCACCTAAAGTATGACTCTCCTGAGGGGATTATTGCATCACATACCTCACTGACAGCTAAGCTTGCACCAGTTGTAATAAATTGAATGCTAGCCTGTTTTCACTGAAAGAGACCAGCATCTGGATTAAAATACTAGAAGTGTGATGGTATTTTAACAGGTCATTTTAAGAGATGAACACTTATTTTTCAAGACTGTTTATTAAAGTGCTTAATGCAGAAAAGTCTTGCATGGCACTCAAAGGCTCAGCAATAATATTTCCCAGCACTTCATATCTTTTGTAATGGCAGATTCATTCTTTATTAAGTACTTACCAGAACAAATCAGTGCAATTCCCAGCAAGGTGTATTTTAACTTTAAAATAATGCTTAGTTATTGCATAAAGTGGTTAAGAAATAACAAAGTAATGTTTCAAGAGGAATTGAAAGCTTCAGCTAAATGTAAAACATGTTCAAATACAATTCATCTAATGTTACAAGGGCATTTCATGGATGTTATGCATTGGTTCTTGTTAACTAAATACGTTTTTATTAAAGCTATTACGACTCTTATTATACATTAGTTCCTTAAAAATGTTCCATACTTGAGAGGTTTGACAACATAACCTAGTACTGGACATCAATTGCCATTTTCATAAAAACATAAATAATGTAAAAAAGCAGCAAGTTACTGAAACATAAACAAAAGCAAATGTACCTAATGAGTCGTTAGGAAAAAATATATATTTTAATTCATACAGCATGCCAACAAATGCAACTAAATGTTCTTTTTTGCTTTACTAGTTAAACTAATTTGTGCATACAGAAAGAAATATAAACAGACACCATTCCTTTGAAATGAAGTTAGTCATGTTCAGCTTTACTTCATGTATTCTCAAAGAAAAGCAACTGAGTTATGACTGCATAGCAAAGCAATGAGCATTTTCCAGATGAGAGAGAGAGCTAGAGTTTTGATTGCTACCAGCAGAATTAGTACTCTGGGGTGCCTATCTCTGAGGGCCTGTGAGCCTGGATATCTTAGAAGAATTAATACAAGGGGGCATATCATCTTAAAGTTTACAGGAGTCAGGAGCTCCCACAAATGAACAGACTCAAGGGCTCTGAAAGCATTAGCAAAATTTGAATACGTCAACAAGTTGGAAAATTGTTAAGCGGTCCATAAGGATTAATAGAGCTAAGTTGATGATCGGGATTATATCAAGTAGGACTAATAGACAGGAATTTGTTACTAAACTGAAAGAATTAGAACAAGTCATATTAATGAATTCAGGGAATCACAACAAAACTACAGCTGCCACATAGAAGGATTAAGGACATCACATGGCCTTAGCTGCAGTAATACAATAGGAGAACCTTAACAAGTCTTACAGACTCAAGAGGCCATCATGTTAAATTTAGTGAAGAGACTGTAACAAGTCTGGGTGAAATTCATTAGCATTAAACGAGTTTGGAGAAGGCCATCACAATAAAAATAATCGGGAACATACAGCTGTTTTAGTTTTTGTAAGGTCTTGACTACATTTCTAGCAGATGCACCAGGTAATCAGATTTCCGCAACTTGCAACAGATTTAAGCAACTTACAAAATCTCCCTTGCTGGCAAACCATTTACTATATATTGACCTTTTGGATTAACTCTCTTTTCAGATGACAGAGAGATATTAGAAACAGAAATAATGCTTGTCACTGGGATTCTTTATTCCATTTTATATATATATATATATATATATATATATATATATATATATATGTATATATATATAGTTTCATTTTTTCATTTGATCAGATGGTCTTGGATATCTTCATATTGGATTCTTTCATTGGGTATCCAGCAGAAAAAAAACATTACAAGATGATATATTTGTATGCACCATTTTTGCACAGCATTCTTATTACTAACTTAAGAAGTCTCAGTATTAAATCTTTTCTATAATTGCTGTCTGATGCAGCATTTACTGTCTTGAATATACATTTGTTTATTTGAATAAATTAAAAGTAACATGACAAATAATGAAGTCATAGGTAACAAGCAGAGGTTTGGGGGTTGTCATAATGGTTAAGGTGTGTACCTTGCAGACGCACAGTACAGGGTTTGAGTCTCACCTTTAGGAAAATTGGCTAGGCTTAAAATGGCGTACAAGGGCAACTAGCCTAGTACTTAGCTATG
This sequence comes from Protopterus annectens, assembly GCF_019279795.1. Lineage (NCBI taxonomy): Eukaryota > Metazoa > Chordata > Ceratodontiformes > Protopteridae > Protopterus > Protopterus annectens. The sequence goes on along the minus strand of NC_056743.1, from coordinate 488,357,807 downwards.
AACTTATGATGGTCCTGGATATTGATTAGTTCAGCAATTTATCCAGGATAACTACAACAAAGCAAAGGAGAAGCAAATGTGACTGCATTATGGATCACTGGCTAGCATGGTTCTAGAAGATCTGTAACAAAAATAAAATATGATCATCTACTCTAGTTTGAGATTTCTCTTTAAATAAAAGTTCCCCAACTATAAGGCTTGTAAGTGCCTACAGCACCTATGTTAACATCCCCCTGAAAAAAAAAATGTTTTGATTGCATATGGAAATAGCAACTTATAGAGGTGTGTGGGTGTGTGTGTGTGTGTGTGTGTGTGTGTGTATATATATATATGTATATATATATATATATATATATATATATATATGTATATATGTATATATATATATATATATATATATATATATATATATATATATATGTGTGTATATATATATATATATATATATATATATGTGTGTATATATATATATATATATATATATATATATATATATATATAGTCTATTTGTAGACGCTGCATATATTATTTTCTGATTCGTACTTAGAATATAACATTTCAGACTTTATAAGACACATTATTTCAGGGAAAAAAAAGCTTTTAATCATTTGTTTTGAATAATTAAAATGATTAGTGAATTACCCAAAGTTTATTCCTGGGCTCGTAGTATTCAGTGTATTCATTTTATGCATATCTAACGGAAAAGAAACAAGGTCATCCTCACCCTTAATGACCCAGAAGTGAAGCAACAGACATCTTGGTGAGGTCTAAGGAAGAAAATGAAACGTTCATTGCATGGCTAGCAAGTGGCTCGTTGACCCACAGTAGTCCTTTTCTAGATTGTTTTTTAAGTGAATGTAACACACTACTACTTCTCCATCCCTTCCTTCCCTTTCACCCTGACTCCACCTGTCCCATGCCATCAGGAATGCCTCACTGAATGCTCTACTCCATCTCCATCACCTGTTTAAGTAGTACATGAACCTTAAATGTCATGGCTGTAACTACAGTCTGCAGAAAAATTTGAGTCCTATTAAATACATTTATAGCTGCCTCTACTACTTTCTCATCTAAATGCAAAGAAGTAATAGTTTGATGATACAGTTTTTCTTCAGTGTTGAAGAAAAAAAAGTATTTGTGCTTTCTATTTTAACTTTCGTCAACAGGCTTTTCAGTTCTTACCTACTTTCACATTATAGTGGTATCATTTGTATATCTGAGATTATTAGTCATTCTTCCAGCACCTGATGCATCTAAGCCCGATGTGTAGCTGGCATATCCAGTACCTGGAGCCATTCACTGATTTGGCACCCCTTAACCTCAACCTTAGCTGCACTACTGATCAAATCCAGAACTTTGCATGATATTTTCATCAGTTCCTCCCTTGTCCAGTATATGCCGACAATTTGGCCTCTGCTGCCTCTTTGTAAAACTAGCCAGTATATCTGGCAGTGCTTAGTCCATATATTGCTGGAGTCTAGTTTGCAGAATCTTGAGTATTTTAGAAGTAGCATGTGAAGCAGGTACAATTGTTTAGTAATTTGAGCACTGTTAATCCTCAACAGTTTTTGGAACAGGAATATAAATTGACATTCTGCAATCTAATGCCACTGTTGTGTTTTCCAAATATGTTGGCATATTCCGGGCAGCACTGAAATGGTATCATTTTACATGATTTTAAGCAGCTCTGTTGAATTCCTTCACTTCCTGTGACCTTTTTGCTAATAAGGTTTTCTGGAACCCATTTAATTTCTTTCTTCAGGATGTCTGTATGAGTTAAGGACCTTCTTGTAGAGTACTATATATTCCTGCCATCTCTTTCTAATTGCTTCTGCTAGGCCCCTCCCTTCTTTATTTTTTTTTTTTATCATGACCAGTTTTGCCTGGGAAGTTCCTTTAATATCACCAATCTTCTTGAACAGATCTCTTTTTTTTCATTTATTTATTTTATTTGTCCTCTTCAAGGACTTTGCATTGTTTGTTTAAATATGCCTTCTTATTTCTCCTTGCTATTATCTGAAAGTTTACATTCAGATTGATATATTTCTTTCCTAGCTCCATTGCCTTTCTTCAGCCAGTTCTAAAGCCTATAAAGACAGCTTTTTTGCCTCCTTAGTCTTGTTTGAAATAACCTTTTTTTAGCATACATCATGACTGCAGACTTATAATAAAACAGCTATGCTGACTGAAGTGAGTGCAAGTAGGCTAAATTAATAGGATTATCATATGCACCTGCCAAAGAGGTAGCTTGACTTTTTTTATCTCTGGATGATTGCAGCATCCAGGATGTCATAACTAATGCATACTTGGGAAGCTGCTGTACTTTATTAAAGCAAGGCAGAACTCTGAGCTAAATGTGTTATACATGGGAATTACAAGGCAGCAGAACTTCAAGGCCAAGTCTACCAAGCCAATGCCTACCCTTAGGCCCTGCCCCCCTCTCTTCAAGGAGGGCCAGACCAGTTATGCCAGGGGTGAATTTGTGAATACTCATCCATTTGCCCATCTCTTCTTTAAAAGCAGACAGCATATCATACTGCTTAATTTGGAGAGGGAGTTTGCTCCAGAGAAGGGGTAGCCACCACATTACAAATATATCCTTCCTAATCTAGTTTATTTCTTGGAGTAGATTTTGGAATCTGGCCCTAGTGTTTGCTGGACTGTTTGGTTTATCAAGGTATAAAACTTCTTGGATAACTAGATACCTTATAATAAGCAAAGCAAAAGTTGCCCATAAGGAGTCTATATGAAGCTGAATTCAGGGGTAAAGCCCTACGGTCTTTTAAGCCCCTGATCTTTTTAGTTACAAACCTTTCTGGTCTCTCCAATTGCTTGATATGCTTAGTAAGGACCATCACAAATGGGGCATTGAACTCGGTGATGGGTCTAAACAATGTGCAGTACAACAAGTTAAGGGTTTCTTTAAATCTGGAAGAAATACCTTTACCAAGCAAGGAAAGGAATCTGAAGGAATAACTTGCCAATAAACCAAGGTATTCACCAGGAAGAGTTGAAATGCAATTTGTTGAATACAGTAAAAAAGTTTAGCACATGAAAATGAATACAGCTCTTTCATCCTAATCATAAGCAGGACTTCTTCAAAACATAAAGGTGTTATAAATCTCCAAATATAAACTGCAATGAAAATACCACATGCTACAAATCTTGCCACTAAAAAACACTCTACTAATTATCCATTAAAAACCAAATGTGAATGAATTAAATGTTTTACCATATTGGCATACAATAAAAAAATCTGTTGTGTTCCATAATTAAAAACCTATACTGAGTACTCGGTCTATACCATATATAAATAAAAAAACTTATTTAAATATATCACAAATCAAAATTGATATGAACTGCGCATACCAAAATCAACTTCCCAATATCAAGGTACACTTCACATATAGGAACAAAAAAAATATTGTTGTGTTATGTGTATATGAGTAATAAATATGTATTTAAAAGTATTAAATCCCAGAAATTTTTCATAAAAATAAAATAGTGCTTATGGAAATATAAATATAAGAATAAGATCATGCTGAAAATGTTAAAAATATGTTGAAAATACATTTATAACAACCATCAATGTATATAAAAGTAAAAAAAAAATCAATTGTGTTGTGTTACAAAAATAAAACATTTTGAGCCTATCGAAAAGGGTGATGTACTAGATGTGTAAAAAAACATAACCCAAAATACCTAGGGGGTCCCATTTATTCATAATCACAATTTTGCTCTAAGTTTCAAAACAGGATTAATGGATAACATGTCATTTAAACCAATATGAACATTTGCACTAACCTTTATCTGCCAAAAGAATTCCCTGTATTCAGTCCTAGTTTCCCAAGCCCCACCCCTAGGATTATGAGGAAGGATGTCCAAAATAGCAAAGGTATTTTTTTAAATCACAACATTATAGGGAATGTTTATATAAAGCATTGTTCATATTCCCTTTTTGAATATTGAACATGTGTTCATGTATCCACTTTTTCAAACACCTTTCAGTTTTGTCAATATAAAAAGCCAGATCGGAAACACATTTAGCTATATAAATCAGTCCTTTACTGTTGCAGTTCCCAGATCTAAGGAATACCTATGTTTTATTAACATCTTTAAACTGCAGTTCTGTATCTACAAAAGTATGCTTGCACTGGTTACAAGACCCACACTTCCTAGTGCCTTTTTAGTAAAATCGGCACATTCTCCCACTATCTTTTCAAGTATGCTTTTCATTTTGGTAATAGTTTTCTAAACAAACTGTGACAAGTTGCCAAGAAAATCATGAATGTCTTCAGTCACTTTAAAGATGGTCAAGTTTTTAATAATCATTTCATGGATCCTATCCGTGCCAGTGCGGTATGGTAAAACTAAGGCCCTCTTAAAATTCCAGTGGTTTTTGTCCACCTTCCCTGTATTTATTGCAAGATCTTTAACCAGTCCATGTCCAAGAAGGGGTTTGTACTAGTCCCCATTCAATAATATCTTTTTTTATTTATTTAACCATCTTGTGGGGATAAACCCTCTGCAAAAACATTTCTTCTAAAAATGTAGGCATCCTTGTAAAATTTGTCCATATTAGATGTCATTTGGGCAATTCTTACAAACTGCCCTTTAACCAAAATTTTCTTACAATGGAAAGGATGATAACGTAAAATGCAAATACATGTCAGAAAAAGTTGGTTTTCTATAAATTACTGATTCAAAGCCTCCACTTTACTTGAATGTTACTATTGCTAAGATATGTATTTGCTCAAAGTGAAAGTTATAAGTAAACTTTAAAAAAACTATTAGAGCCATTCATATATTAGGTGAAATCCTGGATCAGGGTCACCGGACCTTTCTCAAAATAAATATATCTAGGAACCTTCTATGCAATTTACAATGGGAATAACAGAAGGAAATAAATGTTGCATCTTCCATGCCCACACAACTAAATTTGCTTAAAATGGGACACAAGAAGCTCCCATGTCTAGTCCCTAGACTTGTCTGTAAGTTTCCACTTTGAAATAAATAAAATTGTTTGACAATAATAGATCCATCATATTCAACACTCAAGATATTTCTTCACTACTGAGTGATTGGTTTAGAATTAGTACATCCATAAACATGTTCATTCCTTCCTCTCTGGGAATACAGGTAAAATGATCTACCACATTAATGGTGGAGTTGTATATTTTTATCCTATAGGTCTGAAGAGATGCACCCTAAACATTTCCAGTAGTCTTTCAGGATGTGTGTGGTTTACTGTACAAAATGTTTCAGTAACCTATCTATATATACTCCCAAGGAGTATGTCTTAGTGCTCTGAGCTGAAACTATGGGTCTTAGGGGAGGTTTTCTAAGTCTTTGTGGACATTTGGAGTGCTTAAAATCAAGACGATGTCTGAATGTATGTTCGTAAGAAAATCCAATAATTGCTTTGATTTAATTTCGTGTAATAATCAATCTTTGAGAAATAAATCTATTTTCTTGTAGGCTATATGAATTTTGTTTTGAGATGCCAAGCAATATGTGTTCAGTATAGTCGAAGGCATTGAAAATAACTACCCCATCACCCTTATCTGATTTCATAATCCTAATATCTTTGTTGCACATAACAGCATCTAAAAGAAATTGTTCTCCTTCATCCAAATAGTTTTTTCCATGGGGTATTTGCATTGAAAAATATTTGCGTATATCAGATTCACATGCCTTCTCAAAGGCTAAAAGTAGGGAGTGGGTAGGGGGGTTAAAAGTACTCTTCTTTTGTTAAATATTCTGGTTTAGAAATCATTTAACCTTCAAAATGTATGGCCAAGTTCAATTTTCTAGTAAAAATCTTCAATTCAATTAAGACATCAGCTAGGCTAATACTTTTCCTGTGAATAAAAGTAAAATGCTTTTAAAAAATATTAAAATGTCATTCTTCTATGGTTAAAGAACTATAGTTAAAAATCTTTCAATTTTGAAAAGTCATTAACCTACTACCATGTTGTGATGTAATGTTCTCATTTCCTTTCAGGTCCTATTTCTTCTTCCCCCTCCCCCTGCCACTCTGCCTCTGAAATTGATGGGTTATGGTGAAAAAAACTGGGTGTGGCATGCATTGGTAAATTGGAGGCGTCTCATACAATTGTTCTGGTCTGCCAATCTTTTGAATCTCCTGAGGGGTGGGAAATTTAAAGGGCCAATATATTGGTCATCTAATATATCACTGTTGTTTCCCAAATTTTCACCAGTACCTTGTTCTCTACCTCTAAAAGGTGAGGGGGGAAAGTTTTACCTTGTTTTTCATAATTGGAACCCTTTCCATCAGAGATTCAGTTAGGGTATGGGTATGCAACATTATTTTGATACTCTGTGACGTCTTTTTCTCATCTTAATCTTCTCATCTTGTCTGTCTATATTATAAAATATGTAGACATATTTAAGCTTGTGAAATAAAATCATTCAGTTTGTTCACTTCCTTAAACTAATTCAGAAATTCAAAGAAACTTCGTCATTTAGGAAACACAAGTGCTACCTAAACAAAATTGTGAGTGTCTGTCAGCTCTTTTACAGGAGAAAGCAAACAAAAAGACAGACACAATAGGTATTAAAGAACAAACAACAGGAGTACAAAAGTAAATATTTAGGTAGCTGATGCACATGCTTGTACACTATTTATTTACACTGGACAACACTGACTACTAGATGATTAACACATGAATAAAAAGTACACTATAAACAGAGGTGATTTTGGGTGCTATTGTACATAAGGGAGTGATTGGAATTGCACTTGAATGATAATGTATTAATTTTAGTATGCAATAAATAGAAATATTGTATGGCAAAAAAAGAATGAGAGTGTAACAGTCTATTATAGTTTTGATGCATCCAGATTTACATCTGCATTAATGAGTCTTATTGCAGTTGGATAAAACATGTTCATGAATCTGGTGGTCATGGATTAAATACTCAGTAACCTTCTGCAAAAGCAAATTTAGGGAATCACCCATATGCTGGATGAGAAATGTCACTCAGTATTTTATCGGACCATTTGACTTCTCATTTCAAAGAGCCCCTGTAAGGTAGGAAGACTAGTGTCCACGATCTTTTCTGCTGCTGTTTTTATTCTTTGCAGCGTCTTTCTTTTGGCCATTGTGCTGTTAGTGAACCATACAGTGCAGTTTCTGTAGATAATGCTCCCATTGTCTCCTCTGTAGAAGGTATTTGGAGCATTAATACAGAGCTTTGCTTTTCTCATCCTTCTTTGGAAGTGTAGTCACTGGTGTTATTTTTAATTAGCAGGCCTGTGTTTGTACTCCAAGAAAGATCCTCTGATATATGTACCCCCATGAACTTTGTTATTTGGACTCTTCCCCACATCTTCACCATTAATCTTGAGGGGCAGGTGCATGACTGTTTTTTCTAAAGTAAATAATGATTTCCTTTGTTTTATTGATGTTCAGATCCAAATTGTGTTTGCACCATTCAAGCAGGGAGTTGACCTCATTCTTGTACCACTCGCATCATCGCCACCCATGAGTCCCTCCATTGTGGTATCATCTGCAAATCTGTTGATGATGTTGCTAGCTTTTACAGAGCAGTCATGGGTAAGGATTGTGAGCAGTAGAGGACTCAGCACACAACCCTGGGGTGCTCCAGTGTTGATTGTAATAATCCCTGAAGTGTTGTTATCAATGCAGGTCCTTTGTGGTCTTCCAGTCAGGAAATCAAGGATCCAGTTGCACAACCCTTTATTTATGTCAAAGTTGATTAGCTTTTCTGTAAGTTGCATTGGAATCACTGTATTGAATTCCTTGCTGAAATCTATGAACAGCCGCCTGGCATAGTTCTCTTCAAGATGCTCCAATCTGAGGTGAGGTGCCACTGAAATGGCATCAGCAGTTGATCTGTTTGCCTGGTAGGCAAACTGCAGTGTGTTAAAGTATTGGGGGTAGTACTGTAGTCAAATGCCTTTTCACCAGTCTTTCAATGCATTTCATTACATTTGATGCAAGGGCCACTGGCCTGTAATCATTTAGGCAGGTGGGATTGGCTTTTTGGCAGAGGGATTACGTTGGTAACTTTGAAGCATGCTGGTACTTTTTCCAGGACAAGCAAGGTATTGATGTCCATCACATCTATGCTGAGTTGGTCTGCACAACCTTTTAATACTTCCTCCAGAATGTTATCAGGGCCAGCAGCCTTCCTGAGGTTCACTTTTCTCAGTTGGTTCCTTACATCCACAACACTGAAGTTGAGTACTGCCTCTTTTTGGTCATTGAGACGCTTTATAGCCTCCAGATTGTTTTTATCTTTAAACCTGCCAGAAAATGTATTTAGATTGTCCAAAAATTCAGTGCTATCATCGTACTGAGCTGAGTTGGTCTTGTAGTCAGTTAGCTGTTGAATACCATGCCACAGGCTTCTTGAGTCTTTCACATCCTTAAAGCATCCTTGTATCCTCTTTTCATACTCACTCTTGGCCTTCTTGATACTCTTTTTTTTAGATTAGCCCTTGCCAGACTCAAACCCTTTTAATCCTTTGTCCTGAAAGCAGTGTTTCCTGGCCTCAGCAAGTTGTACACCTTGCTGTTTAGCCATGGTTTTGGTTGGCTCTTAATTCAATATTTTTTTGATGTTCATTACATCCTCCATGCATCTGTATATACTGGCCATAGTTGTCTCAGTATATTCATCTATATTCACCAGATTGTTCACTGTGGCTGCCTCCCTGAAGACATCCCAGTTTGTGGTTTCAGAGCAGACCCTGAGACTTTCCATGGCTCCTTCATACCAGACCATAATTAGTTTCACAGTGGGTTTATCTCTGATCAAGAGGTTTGTAAGCTGGTATTAGTTTTATTGAGATGTAATAAAAGCCACCCAGGTTTAATTGTTGTACAGCTCTGTATGCCCTTTTTATGTTAGCTTAAGCCTTGTTGAGATATTTGCTCCCCTTGTGGGAAAATCCACAATTTGGTAGTTATTAGGTAGCACCTCCCGGAGATCTGCTTTGTTGAAGTCACCAGCTGTCATAAATGCACAGAAATTATATGAAAATTTTGTTTAATCACTAACTCTAATAGTTCAAGCCCTTGCCTGTTGAAAAAGGTAACTGGTTCTTGAAAAACATCACTATTCTGCTGAATTTCATTGGGAAATTTAGTGCATCTCAGCACCTTGAGGACTCTTCAAAACCTAATAAATTTATGAAAAAAAAGCAGTTGTCTAGCTGTAAACTTTTCAGTTTAAATAGCTTATTTTCCAAAAGTTCTAAGTTGGTCTGCACAGAATGGCCATTTGCAAAGGCATTACCAGTATCAGTAGATGTATCAGTTTCAAACAGATGAGTCATTTGAATCGATTTTTTTTTAAATCAAACTCAAGAGTCCTGAAAGTTATTTCTAACTATGCCTGAACAGTTAGAATAAGTAGACTGGTCTCTACATGAATTGGTGGTGTGTAAAGCGCCTGCAGCAGGCAAACTTTCTGCATTCATGAAGTCTTTATAACCATTGGAGTGCAAGTCTCTCTTACCCGATATGTTCCAGTGTTACATTCTTGTTTGTTGATCATGCAAAAAAGCTGCTAATCATGAATTAATGTACTGGGTAAGAGGTCTCAGAAACTCCAATAACTTAGTAAGTTCCCCATGTTCACTCATGCAGTTGTTACTGTACCACTCAGTGGTAGTTAAAATGAACCAGAAAAGTCTCATTCATCCGTGAAATCCATGGTAAGGCAGCTATTCACATGGTCAGGAATAAACCTAGAACCCAAAAGAAAACCGACCAAAGATGCCACAAAACAGTGAACCAAACAATGAAAGCAATCTTGAGGAATCGCTTGCCAGTCATCTAAGGAATTCACAGGGAGGACTAAAAATGCAATTTATTGAATACAGTAAAAAGTTTTGCCCATTTAAAAATATATACAGTGCTTTCATCCCAACAGTAAGCAGGACTTGCTCAAAACATAAATAAAGGTGTTACAGTCTCCAAATATATACCCCAATGAAAATATCACATGCGAAAAATCTAGCCATTAGAAACACTCTACCAATTATCCATTAAAGAACAAACATGAATAAATTAATTTTTAACATATTGGCATACAATAAAAAGATCATTTGTTGCAATGGAGTGGCCAAAGATATATCCGCTATCTGACTTAGGTCTGGCACAATATTTTCATTTTGAAGTGGCATGTTATCTAAGCTGTAAGCAGGAGATGAGTTCTTTCCAAATACTGCAATGTTGCACTTTTTGGCATTCAATGTGAAACCACGTTTAGTACATCAGCTGTTGACAACAACTTTTAACTTACAATTATCCACAAACTTTAACCATACATCCTCATTTGATAAGTAGAGATTAAAGAAGTAGATACAGAACAGCAGAGATCCCAAAACTGATCCCTGCCATTGGACAAAGTCAGTCGATAGGCCCAGGTTCAACCTATCAACCTATGATAGGCCCAGGTTGAAGAGTTTGAGTGAGTACACCAGTGCTTGCTTAGTGATGTTAATTAGGTGACCTTGTATGTTATCAGGCATCATGGATGAGGTATTCTTGCTTTTGGACAGTACCTTCCTACATCTCTCTCTTTAGGTGATTGGTGGCCTGAATCCATCAGTGATAAGTGGGTGTGGAATAGCGAATATACTCAGTATTTTGAATGCTCTGAATGTCAGTACCAAAGGAGTAGCCCTTAAAGATGGAAACTCATAAATGTGAGCAGGTTAAAAAAAAAAATCAAACAAGCATGATGCAAGGGGCAATATCTCTATACTGCCCTCACCCTCTGAAACTTGTATGTACCAACTCTAAGATCATAATACATTGTGGAAAAAAAACTATCTCTACTATACCTGAATTTTGTACAGCAAGCCACCAGCTGTTTTAGAAGTTAGAAAAAAAATGGTAGCAAATGGGTCCACAATTGTGTTTTCAAGCTCTTGAAATCTGTCTTTTGGTAGACCACATTCAGTGCATTCACCATACTGAATATATGCCAAGGAGTAGATGTCTCATAGACGACAGTGGAACTAAATTAATTGGCCAATAAGTTGGATGAGTAGTTGTTACCACTGTGAAACTTGTAACAATATAGAATGTTATTTCTTGACATAACTAAAGAAGGGTTTGTTATCTTTGGCTTCTATGGCTAGACTGAGTTTAGGGGATGCTTTTATTGTTCTGATTCCCTTTTTAGCTTTGTGTCTAGCTGTTTGATGTTTTCCATAGTTGGGGGCAGGGTTCTCCCTAGTTTTACAACTTTTTTTCCTTTTATTACATCATTTATTAGTGATACAGGACCACCATGAAGGTTTCTTTTCAAACCTCCCCACTGACTTGGATTTGTTGGGAGCTGCCAATCTGATACATTTGTCCAGGAGTGAGTAGACCTTTTCTACATAAAGCTTAGCGTTTTCGACATTGTGAATAACACTGATTTTTCAGTCTAGAATTTTAAGATGTTTGTAAATTTAAAGGCCTTTAGCTCTCTGATAATTGTTTGTCATTTTGGAGACCAATGAGGGGGATACCTTTTGGGTGGAACCATAAAGAAGCTAAATTTGGTATGATTAGGTCCAGTATATTCTGTTCTCTAGTAGGTTAATTTACAATCTGGTCCAAGGAACTCTTGATTACAAAATGTAAGAATTTTTTTGCTTATCCTACATTGGAGGTATATGTTCCCTTGTTTATCACTGTGTAGTTAAAATGATCTAGGATAGTAGCATTCATACTTGTAGATAGCTCATTAAAAATGTGTAAGAATGTCGTATGATTTTCTGGAGACATGGCAGGAGTTCTGTACCCCAGAATGGTCTGATAGTTAATCCTGTTTAGCATGATTCTCATCCTTGTATTCTCCACTTGAGGGTCTCTAGGTATTTGACTAAAGGTAATGTGGTCCCCAATAAATATGAAGATGATACCACAGTTTAAATCAGGTCAAACAAGTGGTAAAGACAAAACCCAGGTACTGAAGGGGATGCTCTCTGATTACTTAAATTAGATTACTGTAGCAACAAAAACATGGATGTGCTCCAGGTGCAGGAGGTGCTCAAGGTCCAGCACTTTGTTGTTTACACTTCTAGCATAAAGTAGAGCCATAGTGTTATGGTCCGGTGATGGATTTTTTGGGAAGTTAGGTTGGGAGGTTCATTAGATGTAGCTTGCCAATAAAAGGCTCAATGGAGGCAATAACAGTTTTGCTAGTGTGCAGAAGCCTTGGATTCTTGGAGTGGGAGGTACTGACCATCCTTGGCGAAGCATGTACAGTTGTCAAGCATCTCATCCTCCTTGAATTACATCAGGTGTTTAACCAATTGTTAAGGCCGATCATCATTTTTTCTCTAACTTTGGCATCCTTATGTTGATGGAGGGATTCCACTAAAAACTAGGCTGTTAGCTCCATATGTGATGTGTGTGAAGAACTCCCTCCTTACTCTCAACATATCTCTCTGGGTTTTCCATGCCAGGTAATTTACCTCATCATGCTGTAAAGGGTCCTGGTAAGGTTGTCATTATTTGCATTTGAGAAACACTTCATTAGAGCCATAGATATCTGTACTCAGCTGTAAGTTGATGGTAAGTCAAAGTGCTACTTGAGCATGCATGCAGTTCACCAAAACACAAAAAAGATAAATGAGATGTGAAACTGATGCCATATTGTATAGCAATGGAGAATGTTATGAGTTGATAGAGGTGCGTCTCCTGTAAGTGAAAGCACACACAATTGGGATATATATTGCAGCATACTTAATTCTGGGAATTCAGTGAATGGTTTTGTTTGCTTGCTTGCTTGTTCACCTGGGTGAGTGGACAGATCTAAAAACACTCTGCTAACATCTGGGCCAAAATTGCAAAGAAGCTGTGTTTATTTTACTGTATGCAAAAAAAAAAGTTAGACAGTACACATGTAAAACAATACTATCAAATTTTAACACAGGTGGCATGAAATTAAAGGCTAGCCTTTTATGGTCTAACATCTAACAATAGAAATGAAGCGTTAATTATCAAGTGGCAAGTCAGATGTAAGATTATAGATCTATATATATACGATAGTAATCAGAAGCACAGAAAAGAGAAATGCAAAGGAATAAACAAAGACTTTGTCATATTAATAAGCTTGTCAACATTTATAAAGCACTTGCAAGTGTTGTTTCATCTCCTGGATTTCAAAATACCAAATAACTTTGAACCCGTACGTTAAATAACCGTGTTTGTGTGCGCACGCGTGAACTTGTTTGCTTATTGGTTTGTGTGCGTCTGTGTGAGATGAAGTGGGTTAACCATTACAAACATCTATATGGGACTATTCTTGCTTATTTTAATATTTTTATTCTGACTTAAAACTTACAAAATATAAGATTTTTCAGAGGCAAATTAAGGAAGTTGAAAAGAAAATATCGATCAGAAGTGATCAACGCATTCTTCATGTGTGTGTGCGTCTCTCTCCTCCTCACTTTCAAAGCAGGTGGTGAATGCATTCTGTGTAACTCTCTCTTGCTTACAAACAATTAGAAATATAGCTAGGATGGGATGAAGGGGTCATCCACCTTTGGGTAAAAGTTGATAGGGTGCACAATAAGCAGTAGGTGCAATACTCACATTAATTTCCATGCCGGCATTTCTCATCACCTATGGAAATCAGTTTTATCAGGAATGAACTCCTTCAGTGTTTTGTGTGTGGAATTAGTTAAAGCACGCACTTGCTACAGTGTTTTACAGTAGAAAATATCTTTTTTATTTAACTTTAGCGGTCTAGATAAGCCACTGCAGCTCTGCAAACAAATATATATGTATATATATATATATATATATATATATATATATATATATATATATATATATATATATATATATATATATATATATATATATATATATATATATATGAGCCGTTCATTTGTTTGAACTTTCAAATGTTCAAAACTCATAAGGCTGATACCATATGAGCGAAATGTTGAAAGGCCGACAAATCATAGCAGAGATCCCGCTACAGTGTGGGACTGGAAGATTCCCCTTTCCTGCACTGTAATGCAATCTCAGAGTGAGAATATTTAAGTAGAAGGGGGTGTGGGGGGTGCATGTAGGTACTGTGTTTACAGGTAGGTAAATGGTGCTATTTCAGGGTGTCGGCCATATGAAAGTTGGCATTCTGAATGGTCGACATTCTGAAGTAGACCCATATATACATATATATATATATATATATATATATATATATATATATATATATATATATGCATATATATATGTGTGTGTGTATGTGCACACATGCACGCAGGTGCATGTGTGTGTATAGCATACATGGCATACCATTACACCAGGATTCATCAATCTGAACAGTTCTGCATAAGTGCTGTATAGTTCAATGGCAGTGCTCAGCAAGGCAGGGAGAATTTAATATTCAGACACATGGAGTGTGTTTAGGTCCAGGATTCATGAATAATAGTGAAAATAGTCAAAATTGTGCAGTGAAACTAATGCCTAGGAGAACAAAACGCCATCTGAAGTGTAGCTGTGCTCCAGGCACTCCATGCACAATATTGTGACAACACAGACCACAAAGTCACAGGCTGATAGATCTCAAAAATTAAAGCCATGCATTTATTGTCATGACTGTGTCTGTTAGCTCTTTCCTTGGAGGACTGCCCAAAGTGTCACAGAAAGCTAAATAACCATTGATATTTATAACTGCAGTGCTAAGATGTGTACAAATGTGGATACTTGTCAGTTGCTTAAAAGAGAAAGATGGGGGTGTCTCAAAATATAAATCGGGACAGCACCAAGCAGAGTCAAGAACAACATATACGCTAAAATTTTTTTGTGGGAATAGGGCCTCATTTATTTGTGGTACAGAGAAGGAAGTGAAGGGGGAGAGTGAAAGGCAAAGCAATATGCAGGGATAGTTTGCATGGAAAGACAGACACCCAGAAAACAGTATAGGCAAAGATGGGTGTACATACATGATGAAAGAGAGCTGTGGGATGGACATAGACAAAAAGAAAGAATACACAAATTGTGTTGAGGAGGGTTGAAAAATGCACAGGGTGAGGAGTGCAACGCAAAAGGAAGAAAATGCACACTGCTGGGGTGAGGGCAGGGTTCTAACAGAAGTACTGTGTCTCATCTAACACTCTAACCCAGAGGAGGATTACAAAGATCCATCAGCTTGTGATAGACTCAAGGTGGCCTTTGGTAGGGCCAGTACCCCCCCCCCGAATGCCCGATGATAGGGACCCGATAGGTGAGCAGATCTACTATATATGTAAAGAAGCTCACCATCTGGCTTATATACCTGCACACTGCTGTCTCAACTACATTGTGTACCACCTGCTCCATCTGTGGCTGCAGTACTTGAAGAAAAGGGTCTGGGCTACTTGAAGCCCACTCTAGCTAGGCATTCCCAGCCTACGTGCCCATATCCAGTGCTGCAACAGCCTCAGAAGCGACAAGATATGCTAGAGGTTCCTGAAAAACAAGTCTGTCATTTGGAACTGGATCGCAATGTGAGGTTTGCCACAAGCAAACCATTTTTTATATTGAACCGAATTTATTGAAAATGCATGTGCATTAATGACTGGAACTAACGGTGGCTGACCTGTAATCTCCCATCCTCCTTAAGTAGATGTCATGATCACAGTCATGTTAGGCACCTGCTGAAAAAAAAAGATCACATCAAAGAACTGTGACAAGTGTAAAGTAGAATAAAAGAACACTAGATACAAGTCACAATTAGCATACATTTGTCCCTTTGGCTGGCTGTTAGGCAAGCTAGCAAGCATGTGTTTCCTGTGCATGTGCTAAGACACACAGAGAGTATGGCACAGTTGCATATGGGGAAACCCCATGCAGTGCACAGGTGCCCTGAGATGGTGCAGCATAACCCCCCCCCCATTACAGGTTTCTGGATTAACCCACATCGGATATATTTGTCATATTGAAGTAAGTGCAGTTGACAGTAAAGATCCTCACAATGGCATGCATACATTACCTAAGTTAACTGTGAACAATGCCTACCACTAGTAAGAATAGTCTGAAACAGGACAAAAGTATATTGCTATCAACTTGCTATATAATTGGATTGGATTGGATGATGGTGCTTTATTTCTTCTTCCAAGCAACAGAGAAGCTCCTAGGTTCCTGCACCATAGAATATCATAACAGAACCTGTACTGTTCCTCCAACTCACAACTACTCACTCATGTCATACCAGTCATCATCATTAAAGGTGCCATCAAAAGGGCCACTAGTAGGCGCCCCCTGAAATGGTTGTGAATGAGACATCATATTCCTTTTCTTCAAGCATTTGGTATGCCTTCAAGACTGGGTACTGGCAGAAGCTCTTTTCCTCTTGAATCTCCTCTGCATATTGCAAATTACAGCAGTGTTTTAAGTGTATTACTGGGATGCTGTGACATGCCAAGATAAAGGCATATTCCACAACGATTGAGTGGACAGCCATGGAGGGGATCACCTGGGAGCAGTAGTAGTAATAATTTGCTGTCCCTACAAGGTGGACAAAGGTACTGGGAATATTCTTAAAGAAGTGGACATTGACTTGAGAATGGCCCCACACCCCATACAAGCTATGAATGTTTAGTGCATGTTGGATGGACACCCATAGTATGTGTGCCACAGGGTCAAAGGTTTAACACAGTGCATACTTAAAATGTGACAACTGTCTTTTTTGTTGTGTATTCCCATGACTTAGCATTTTTATTGTGATGCTAACTGCTTCAAATGTCAGGAGTTGCTAAATCAAATCCTGAAACATTGCAACTGAATGGCAAAAAAAAGGGACTTACAGATGGGCATTTCTCAGTATATTCCTTTTTGAGGTATAGCAATATTGGAGATGGTATAAGTTCAGTGGGTTGCGGGGCTTTTCCCTCAGCAAAAAAGTAGTTTAAAAGAGAAGAGCAATGTTCAAGATTTTCTCTTCTCCTCGAGTTCTGGCATTTCAAGGCTGATATTTCAGTAGGGAGCTTATGGTGACACCAGCAAAGGGGGAGGCAGGACAAATGGATAATGGTGACACTGCTGCAGGGACTGGCAGTAGTAAGACACAGAAACCTAAATCTTTCACTAGTGAGATGCTGATGTTTGTCTCCATCCTGGTTGTACATCTACCTACTGTAGAGCGTGCAAGTTTGGCTTCACCCCCAGATGAACATAAGCTTGTGCTGTTTAAACATTCACTCTCCCTAGTTGCAGAGGGGACCCCAGTAGCTGTGAGTAGTGGCATCAGTGCTATCCCTGTGGCTCATCAGCAGTTACTCATATCTAATGTAGGAATATCCACTAGTTCACATTCTTGCAGGGTGCATAATGCCGATGTCCCATGTCACAAATGACTCCTGACATGCAAGTAACTGTTGGAATCAGTCAGCAGATGTGCCAGATTTTCATTGAGGTGCAGTCTACTGCATACCCAGTCTAGCCTGGAAATGATAGTTTTGTGCGACACTTATGTGGATATGGAGCAGGGACCTCATTCATGTTTAGTGATCAGTGGTGGCACACAGTACTTCCATGTCCATGCAGAGGTTTGCGGGTACCACTGACACTTGCCTCACTTTCAGTGTTGTCCCATTTTGGAGTTTGATGCATGTCAGCAGTGGCCATGTAAGAGAGGGACACATATGACACTGCCACCCCTTGTGTCGGGTAACCAGTGCACACAGCCTGTTTTGGCAAAACACTCCTTGAGTGGACTATATCAAGGATATGGCCCTGTTGCTGCACATCTTCCCTGCCTGGGGGGGGGGGACTCAAAGTCCTTGTGCAACAGGTCAATAAATTGTTAGTCATAGCTGTGTAACAGCACACCAACTCTATTGCAGGAAGATACTGCCTATGACATGAAGTACCCATCATCTCAAGACTCCTATCATCACTTACTGTAATATGCCCCCCACCACCAAGAGTTTGTAGAAAGATGTTAGTGTCCATAGCAACCTGTGTACAAGAAGACACTTGTGACCCATTAATCCCACCTTTCTCTCTGATATATCTAGTAGTGTACAATGTGCATTGTGGCCTAACCATGCACTGACTGGTAACCTGATGGTAACACTGCTTGTATCAGTGGAATACTGCACTGAGCCTGTGTGCTCATCAGGAACCATAGCTCGTGACTATATATGTCCGTGTCTCATAGCCTGCTGTTTACTTTGCCTCTCTTATTGGGAGAGGTTATGCAGCTGCTGGTTACTGCTGTTCCATCTCACTAATCAGATGAGGGCGGTGAGCCACTTGCCCTCTTGGTTATCTGTGTGGTCTGATTATGAGTATCCTGGGTCTGCCTAGCCTTTGTTCTCATCAGCTATGTACAACGTAACATACTAAGAACATCATGAGGGCTATGGTTATGGAGGAGGCCATACTGGTTTACCCCCAAGATGTTGGGAAAGCCAAAGTGGGCTTTGATCAGGTCACACATGCTCTACAGTATTTAGGTTTGCATGCAGGCAGCATTATTCCAGAGTTTGTCTGCACATTATTAGCTCATTATGGGTGCCTTACATCATCAGGTATTCATCATTACCTTCAACAGAGTATCGGCATTTTGGAAGAATGAGGTTACTATATTTGATCACGCTGTATATGTATTTGTGTTGATTAACACTGGCTAAATTACCTGAACTAACAAGCTACATGGTCCTGTGAAATGTCACCATGCAGGAAGTGGTAATTCACCTGAAATGTGAGCCATATATGTGAGTTGCTGAAAATGGGGACAATGATCAGGCCTCGGATGATATGTTGTGCAGACATATTGGTTATGACTTGATATACATCTCACACTTCTTGGCAGTTGCTGGAATAGTAGCCCTTCCAGTTCATAAACCTTTGTGACTGTGGGCCAGGTGGGGGCATCATTATTACATGTGTGATCTATGGCATCCAGTACCCCAGCAAGATACATGCAGGATGTTAGCCCTCTCCAATGTTTTTATTTATTTATTTTTTTTAGGAAAGCATACATGCTCCTCCACGTGTATAAACATTTTGTTGCAGAGCTAATTGAATATTCTGGAGGCGTAATCCTGTGAAATATCCAGAATTTTGGCTCATGTGGCTAGAGTAGAAGCTATAAAAATATTGACTTCCACTAGTATGGGAAGGTCAGACATTCCTTTAGATGTATCCATCTCATAGACTGTGTGTCAGAAGCAAATGTCATCCAAGACTTGCACAATCTACCCAAACACTCTAAAGCAACCTATTGTCCTCTGGTGAAATTGATATGTCAGCCACTGACCATAACCTTTACATTGGCACTGGCAACAGCTTGCACATGCTGAAAGCAAGTTATATGTGCTGAGAATGGGAGCAAATTGTTGTATGACCATTGCTGTATTGTCAGTGCTGCTGCTACAAACATTTTTGCCATCTACAGCTCCAAACTTCAGCGTGCTTTGCCCTTTAGTATTTAAGAGCATGGTGTTGTGCACTTTCTCACATACATCTATGATGCATGACTCTGTTCACCTCATATATACTAGCATATCATTAAGACTTCATTTCCCTACCTGATTTCATTTGAATGTTATTGTGCAGTCATATTTTCTGTTGTGCAGTGTTGCTCAGTCCATTAAAACACAGCATGGGACATTGAATCATTACTAGTGTGTGCCTAAGTTGACTTACCTGCTGCATATTATGCAACGTCTCTGAGTCCTGGATACAGTTTGAAAGAGAAGACTAAGAGGTGACAGGGACTCATGGGACTGTAACACACCATGGGTCATTTTCTTTATTTCTTTTAGTGTGGCTAAAATTTTTGTAGTGATATTATTTCATAGATGTGCAAATGAATGCAGAGAATAATAGGCCAGATTCCAAGAGAGTTGATCTCGGTGCAAGTCTGCTCTGATACTGAAAAACTTGTTTTCAGCATATGTGACTTACCTCAGTATAAAGCCCATCTATAAATAGGCTTACACTGGTGGCCAGATTCCAAAAAAGCCTTTCTCAGTGTAAGTGGTCACTTAGATTCAGAGCAAGTTTTTTTGGAATTGGGCCCATTATTTTGGAAAAGTTTTGTATCCTCTTCTGTAGCTTCACACTGGTAACCAGGTTATTGCCAGATGTCAGTACTAAGTATCCTTTTATTTGCATGTACTATTACTTACCTCAAATTCTTTAAGAAAGTGGTTAATCTCTCATACTATTGGTTTCAGAGAACCAGCTCATGCCAAACTTTTCTTCTATAGCTAATCAAAACAAAATGGTTTATTTTTCACTATGCATGACTAAAAAGCCCCTTCTGTTCTCTTTCCAGTGCAGAGTTCCTGACATAGATTGATAACAGTATGATTGTTAACATTTTTTAATTTCATATCATGTAAATACTGTGCAGGATTTAAGTCTGTATTCCATTCTCAGTTCCAAAAACCTGACAAGAAAGGAACTGACTGCATAAATCTATATTCTGTAACTGGAAATGTTTATAACATTTTATTGAAGCTTATCTTTTTTTTCATATGCATGTGAGTTCAGTACCACAACTGGAAAAACATAAAATTCTAAGAATGCATTTATTTTAACACTAGCGTCCATTCCTAAATGCAGAATGGCCTTTATCAGTTTTCTGCGTTTTACATCATAAAAGTCCATGTTTATTATTTGCCAAGCAACAAAGAGACAAACAATCCTAGTTGCTGTAGAAATCACAAATAGCAAACAGAAACATCATCTCAGATGTGTTACTTTGAGTGCGCATTTTGTGAAAGTATGTCCTATACAAAATTAACATATAAAGCAAGCCAAATTGGCTTCTGGTAATAGGGATTCTGTTCCAGAGCAAAATCAGAGACAACATTTGCAGTGGAATTTGTATTGCTTTAATGCAGAAAGCTAACTCAGTTAAAGAAAAAGGGAGCTTTGTCTTACAGGAAGGGATCTGGGATGATCTAAAAATGGACTTAATAGTACCATAGTTCATTGCTTTATCTTAGCATTTATTTTAACAGTAGCTGCTATGTGAAGGGAATGCGACCATAAAAGTAAGAGACAGAGACAGATCAACCCTTTCCTTTACTGATGCAGCATGCAGGCCTGCTGACTCATTTTGCAAAATGTAGTCAGTAAACCCTTATCAGTTTGTGCTATACAACCTTAGGTATAGGGAAGCATTTTGTGGGTACACATAAAAAAAAAAAAAGAATGTACATTGTATCAGGTAGGAATGGAAGGTATGGGTATTTTATGACTCCTAGTCTTAGAAAGTATTGGATGCACCAGGATATGTTTCCAGCAGAAAGTGCGGGAATTATGTGATATGGAGCAAAGGAAAGTATATTGGGGCAGTGGTTCATTGTGCACAGATAATATATACATATATATATATATATATATATATATATATATATATATATATATATATATATATAAGCAACCATTAGTATAAATAAGGGAAATGATTAAGGCTTTATAATTTGTTAACATTACTGATATAAAAGATAACTAACATTTATTAATCAGCAGAAATAGTTTGGAAAGAGCAGGATTGTGTATTTATGGAAGTATAGCACTGAAAATACTGTACATTACAGTGACCCAGGAATGTTTAATTGTCCTTTAGCTGGCAGTAGTCCGTTGGGCTGTGTGTTGGGCATGCACTTGCACAACACTATTGCTGCTCCTTCACTAATTGATGCACATTCGGTGACACCCTTGCCTACTTGGTGACCACTACATTACTACAACATTGTACCCATAATGTCCATCACTCCCAGAGGATGGCCAAAGAAAAGTCAAGACATATAGATGGAAAAACAGCAGGAGAGAAGGAAATGTAATTGACTTATAATGACTGCAGAAAATGAATCACAAAAAAAAAAATGTAATCAACACGAGAATGAAAAAGATTTTTGCTGCACAGTTTTCTTTGAGCAAGTTTCATCCATATTTAAAATGGAAACAGTAGTTATGTGGTTACTTTCTTATTCTATGATCTCTCTCACAATGTGCAAATACTAGTAAAATGCATTTGCTTTGTGTGTCCATTACTTTGAGGTGCATTTAATTTGTGATTAATTATTTAAGACTTTGGGGTGCTCACCTGAAGAGCTTGAGGTGCTAATCTCACTGTGGGAAGATAAAAATGCTTACTGTTCAATATATGGTGGACAACCTAGTGGCTAAGACTGCATCTCAAAAGTTCTATGCAAAAATGAAAGACAAAAATAAACTCAATGAATGAAACAAAAGTAATACACAATTAAAAAAAAATAACAGATGCGGATACTTGAGACCTATTATATTATGGTAAGTTGTACTTGTGCACTTAGTTGATTGGACAGGTACTGTTAAATGATTGGGAGAACCTTTTATGTCAAAAAATAGACTTTCAAACTTTTTTCTCTGAAAATACAATATTATTCTGTAGTGTTGTGATGTTAATATGTAGGAATGAAAGTACATTTTTGTTAATACTTATTACTTCTTTATGATACAAGTGTGTGTGTGTGTGTCTAAAATATATATTTTGTTGGAACTGTGAGTGGTAACAAACCTTATAGTTGTTATGGTAAGTATAACCCAGTAAAAGGCAATATGATTGTAATGCAGATACAGCGTAGCATGTAGTCTGCTTCAGAAAGCCTAGATGTCACATCATTTAACTGATGTAATTTACCAACTTGGCAACACAGAGGTGCAGTAATAAAATCTGCTGCTGCACAGTGTGTGGTTCTGCAGTTCATCTTTTGTCTGGGCTACCTTCCATGCTAGAAGTGCATATCCTCTCTGTATATTAATTAGCTTGCACTGAGTGCTCTTGTTTGCAGTTCATCTTTTGTCTGGGCTGCCTTCCATGCTAGAAGTGCATATCCTCCCTGTATATTAATTAGCTTGCACTGAGTGCTCTTGTTTGCAGTTCATCTTTTGTCTGGGCTACCTTCCGTGCTAGAAGTGCATATCCTCCCTGTATATTAATTAGCTTGCACTGAGTGCTCTTGTTTGCAGTTCATCTTTTGTCTGGGCTACCTTCCATGCTAGAAGTGCATATCCTCCCTGTATATTAATTAGCTTGCACTGAGTGCTCTTGTTTGCAGTTCATCTTTTGTCTGGGCTACCTTCCGTGCTAGAAGTGCATATCCTCCCTGTATATTAATTAGCTTGCACTGAGTGCTCTTGTTTGCAGTTCATCTTTTGTCTGGGCTACCTTCCATGCTAGAAGTGCATATCCTCCCTGTATATTAATTAGCTTGCACCAAGTGCTCTTGTTTGCAGTTCATCTTTTGTCTGGGCTACCTTCCGTGCTAGAAGTGCATATCCTCCCTGTATATTAATTATCTTGCACCGAGTGCTCTTGTTTGCAGTTAATTTTTTGTCTGGGCTACCGTCCATGCTAGAAGTGCATATTCTCCCTGTATATTAATTAGCTTGCACTAAGTGCTCTTGTTTGCAGTTCATCTTTTGTCTGGGCTACCTTCCATGCTAGAAGTGCATATTCTCCCTGTATATTAATTAGCTTGCACTGAGTGCTCTTTTTTGCAGTTCATCTTTTGTCTGGGCTACCTTCCATGCTAGAAGTGCATATTCTGCCTGTATATTAATTAGCTTGCACTGAGTGCTCTTGTTTGCAGTTCATCTTTTGTCTGGGCTACCGTCCATGCTAGAAGTGCACATTCTCCCTGTATATTAATTAGCTTGCACTGAGTGCTCTTGTTTGCAGTTCATCTTTTGTCTGGGCTACCGTCCATGCTAGAAGTGCATATTCTCCCTGTATATTCATTAGCTTGCACTGAGTGCTCTTGTTTGCAGTTCATCTTTTGTCTTGGCTACCGTCCATGCTAGAAGTGCATATTCTGCCTGTATATTAATTAGCTTGCACTGAGTGCTCTTGTTTGCAGTTCATCTTTTGTCTGGGCTACCGTCCATGCTAGAAGTGCATATTCTCCCTGTATATTAATTAGCTTGCACTGAGTGCTCTTGTTTGCAGTTCATCTTTTGTCTGGGCTACCGTCCATGCTAGAAGTGCATATTCTCCCTGTATATTAATTAGCTTGCACTGAGTGCTCTTGTTTGCAGTTCATCTTTTGTCTGGTCTACCTTCCATGCTAGAAGTGCATATTCTCCCTGTATATTAATTAGCTTGCACTGAGTGCTCTTGTTTGCAGTTCATCTTTTGTCTGGGCTACCTTCCATGCTAGAAGTGCATATCCTCCCTGTATATTAATTAGCTTGCACTGAGTGCTCTTGTTTGCAGTTCATCTTTTGTCTGGGCTACCTTCCATGCTAGAAGTGCATATTCTCCCTGTATATTAATTAGCTTGCACTGAGTGCTTTTGTTTGCAGTTCATCTTTTGTCTGGGCTACCGTCCATGCTAGAAGTGCATATCCTCCCTGTATATTAATTAGCTTGCACTGAGTGCTCTTGTTTGCAGTTCATCTTTTGTCTGGGCTACCTTCCGTGCTAGAAGTGCATATCCTCCCTGTATATTAATTAGCTTGCACTGAGTGCTCTTGTTTGCAGTTCATCTTTTGTCTGGGCTACCTTCCGTGCTAGAAGTGCATATCCTCCCTGTATATTAATTAGCTTGCACTGAGTGCTCTTGTTTGCAGTTCATCTTTTGTCTGGGCTACCTTCCGTGCTAGAAGTGCATATCCTTCCTGTATATTAATTAGCTTGCACTGAGTGCTCTTGTTTGCAGTTCATCTTTTGTCTGGGCTACCTTCCGTGCTAGAAGTGCATATCCTCCCTGTATATTAATTAGCTTGCACTGAGTGCTGCTGTTTCCTTCCACATCCCAGAGACTTACTATAACTGAAATGGTGCTTCTCCAAATTGTCAAGAGTTCTGTGTGTTTTGCAATACGCTTGCATTCTGTCAGGGATTGATTTCATTACCTTCTACCCACTGAGTATATGGATGTGTGCTGGGTCCCTGGTAAAGTAGAACTGGATTACGTAGGTAATTTTAGAATGACTGAA
This sequence comes from Protopterus annectens, assembly GCF_019279795.1. Classification (NCBI taxonomy): domain Eukaryota; kingdom Metazoa; phylum Chordata; order Ceratodontiformes; family Protopteridae; genus Protopterus; species Protopterus annectens. The sequence continues at coordinate 488,332,872 of NC_056743.1, read as the reverse complement.
TGAACTATACTAATTTGATTTGTGTTCTGATTATATATACCGTTGTTTAAGCACAATGCAGCTGTTTCATTCAGTTACATATCTTATAGTGCTGGACATTGTGATAGAATGACACAAACTCAAAAGGGAATATATAAATACAGTAATTTGTTGTACATACAGGGTGATGATTGTGAATAATGTTTCAACAAAGGGATTCCTGAGCTGAGCAGGAAATCTACATTAGTACCATTGCTGGCCTTGTCTCAACTATAACTTAAGTCTCGCTGTTCTTTGCAATAAAACTGCCCACAAAATTTATTAGACCTCATGTAAATCAAACTGTAAACAGACCGAGCAAATGATGAGAGTTATTTATTTTAAAAGGAGCATGAAATTAAGCTCCAAATTAGGTACAAGTAGTCAGTGTACAAAGCTGCAGTTAGCTGGGCACTTTTTTATTTATTTTATCTGCTTTTATTTTATATCTGCTGTCATTATTCTAGTCATGGCAGCCATTTCTTTTCAGAAAGATTATGATTACGGTACTTACGTAATATCGCAACCAGAGTTTCGTGGTTGGGAATAGCGCCTACCTGCACACAAATGAGTGGCTGGAAGATTTCTAACTGCTAATCATAGTCCTTACTACTTTCCAAAAAGTTTACATGACTTTAAGGAACAGGAACAATTTTAGAAATCCTCTTCCTGTTTCGCGAGCATTACAGACGCACACATGAGTTGTTATGGCTGGTGTCGTACTGTGTGTTGGAATATTTTCACACTGGGCAACGAATCCTTCACAGAAGGAAACCACAGAGATGCTATGTTTGCTTTCGGTAAACTTGGTCCTTGTAATCAATGTTTTAATTAATCTTTTAAGAACCATTACATTGTTAATGATCTGACATTATGAGGGTGGATATTTTGCACTTCACTGTTTCTGAAGAGTCTTTTCAGAAAACCGATTCCTGTCCCGTTTTCCTTTTCTACACAAATGTTTCCAACTGTAAAGAAATAGTATGGACTTCTTACTGAATATAGTATTGTATACCAACGCAAATGCCAACAAAATTATATGGTTTTCAACCGACTTTCAGCCATCACAAATGCAGGCATTATGTTTTAAGGTTTCAGCAATTAACTTGAGTAATGACATGCTGCTAATTTGGTGTAACGCGTTAAGTGAAGTTACCCAACATATACTTGCTCCATTTCACTAGAAGTGTTTACATAGCCACAGAACTCCATCAGTAAAAATTGGGGAACTTATGTATTATCGTTTTGTTTCACATGCACCATCATACAAAAAGAAATGTGGGTTTTTCTCACCCCAGTTCCCTGTAATTTTAGTAATGATAGTCACTATTCCCTGCTCACTTTCTTCTACAAACTGTAAATAATGCAACTGACAGTACAATAGCAGGCATGATAACTCGAGCATGTGTCTATAACTGACACAAAAAAGGAAGATGATTTCTGAACTTGTTTCGGTTTGTAAAAGTTATGTACAGTTTTTGGCCACTTCTAAGGACTTACAATAACACTTTGAAGTGTTTAATGCACTCTCTTTTGTGGAGGTATGCACATTTCACAACCGCAAAAATATGGTTGGGATAATATGAAAGTACCACGATTACTTATGGTTATTGGATTTTATTTTTTGCATTCTCCTTTGAAGTGAAAATTCACTTCCTTTTTTCAAAACCTGCCACTGAATCTTTTGCTTCCAAACAGCCTGTAATTATTGGCAAAGAAAAAGCATTTTACCTTAACAATCTGACCTGAAAGCTTTAGTGTAGTATACGTCCCCCAATACCAACATTTTTATTTGTTTGATTTTATGTACACTATGCCAGATATCATCTGTAAGACTAGATCCCACATCATTATAAACCATCAGGTACTCAGACAAATAGATCTGAGGAATCGGTCAGTTTTTACTGTACCTGTCACAGGTTTTGTATGGATGTACCTGTATGATGGAAATCCAAGGTAAAGAAAACTGAAACTTGCCTAATAGGCTCCTAGGTTCATAAGCTCACAGTGGAGGGGCCACCAAAGATGTTAGCCCTGACACCCCTTAATATTGGTTACCCCAGGTAAGATTATTTCAGCATAATTCCAGGCATGAACTTTCAGTCTCTCATCCAATTGTCAGTTCTAGTTTTAAAAGTTTCCTTTGTTTGATAAATAGATGGAATTTTATTCCAAAGGAAGGGAATGTACTAGCTTGTGAATTTGTTATGCCAGCAGGTGGTGTTGAACTTGCAGTGGAGGCTGGGCTCTTTGGCAATAGTGTTAGTCAGGCCACAGGTCATCCCAAATGCATTCAGCTACAAGCATTCCTATGGATGACAAAGAATCATTATTTTAAATAATTCTGAAATAAGATACATTATGGAATGTTACCGTCAGACTGTAGAGACTGCAGAAAAATGAACAGTTCAGATTTGCCAGATCACTACAATGAGTACCTTGTGTCTTTTAGAATAAAGCTTTTTCTATGCATTCATTGTATCTTTGGGTGATTATAAATGGTACAGTTTAACTTGGCAAACTTACACTAAGCTGACATCTCTTTTAGTTGGTGCCTGCTTTGTTACTGGTGATAGGTTCAGCCCTCATCATCTTGTCAGTAACTCAATGGTGACTATTTATTTTTTTATATGATTCATCTATTATTACATCTCTTGGCACTAAGAATTAACTTCCAGTACACTCTATATCCACCAACCAGGAAAAGCCGAAAGACACAAACAAAAACACTCTATATCCACCTGATTGTTTTGCTTTGTCTGTTACTTTCCCTGACCTATGCACCCTTAATGGCCATTCTTAGGGGAGCAGGAAGAGGAACAATTTTTCCTGGCCCTGAAGTAATAGGTGGGATTACTGTTATGATTATTATTATTATTGTCACGTTTTCTTGTTAAATACCTAAAGTCTAACATTCCAATCCATAAATTTACATTAGTGCTCAGTGCAGGTCAGAGGCATGTTACTACATATCTGGAGTATATGCTGTGTTAACCACTGTCACTTGCCCCACTGCAAACAAACCAAGGGGGCTTAAAGTTATCTCTTCCTAGTCCTTCCCTGTAATGAAAAAGTGAACTTTAGTCTGCTTAATCTTATTCTTTCCTGGCTTGCTCCAACAGCTGTCTGATGATCAAATCTGGGTCACCAGGAACCATAAGAACAAAAACCTCAACACCCCTGGAGCTGTTTAAATGTTATGTATAATTATGGTGGGATGGTTCAAAGAATAGAGGTATACATTTCAAGTGAGTAATGTTTTGGCTTATTTATTTTTTTTACCTGACTCCAGTATAGTATGACAGAGCACAAACCATTTAAGTACATTTCTGTCTTCGTAGCCATTCCAGCTAGCTACAAACTCAGATTTCATTATCTTTGAAGACATTAAATGCTTTCAACTTGACATAAGGATATCATTGGGAATGAGTGAGACATGCTAATTAGCATTATGGGTGGATACCATGAATATTTGGATACCAGGAATTGTGCAGCCTTTCTGAATTAATTTCTGTCAGCCATAGCTTACACTTTGTGCCCATAAAATGGGATTCATTCAGTCAATATGGTAAGAATGTTCTCTTAAACTTTCAACTTTCTAAAGAAAATTGAAGCCAGAATGGACAGAATTTACCCTTGTTTTCTTTAGCAACTCCCGTGCACCTTTGTGCAGGAGGGGTTGCTGCTTCCTTAGCCACCTTATGAACAATTGGCGCTGAGCTCACATGCTTTAAATTAATGAAGTATGTGAAAGAATTAACAAATAAGAACTATTGGTTTGTTGCTTCCATATTGTAAACTATGGAGTTGTCCCTTTATATGCCATTTTCAAAAAGCACTCTTATTACACTATGTAAATGCTACAGAATAAAATTGCATCACAGACTCTTACAGGTGTTTTTATTATCTGCAGTATTCAAATATATCAATAGATTATCAGTAGTCATAAGCAAATTAGTGAATATAATGAGTAGAAGGAACCTTGCAGGGACAAATTAATAATTAGGTTCATAGGTTCATACTAGGCAATCTGCCCTAGGGCATTTATAAGCCTAGCCAGAATGTGTTTGGCTTTCGCCACCCATTTTAAATTTATTCTGCTATGCCCTTTTTCGAGGTTAGTATACTGTGCCTCTGTCTAACAGTGACACAGAAGTGATACCCGGGGTAAACGTACGATCTCCCATCCACTCATCAAGATTCCTCTTGAAGAGAGTCAATGAGGGACTCTGCCTAACCTGGACTGGGATTTTATTCCAGAGTGAAGGGAGCCTCTGGGTTATGAATCTGTCCCTCCAGCATGTCCTATTTATTTCAGTGCTGAGGTTCAAGTCTCTCAAGTGCGTAGCTCGATGGGATTTGGATTTTCTGAGGTGCAGCATGTCCATTAATTCCAGGTTGGACATGGCTTTATACGTCAGGCATAGATCGCCTCTGAACAGGCGGTATGCCACTGAGTAGAGCTGGAGTTTCTTTAACCGGACAGCATATGGCATCTGTTTGAGCCCTTTGATCCTCTTGGTGAGGTACTTTTGGGGTCTTTCCAGTTGCTGCAGGTGTCTGGTAAGGTACATCCCAAAAAGGGCATTGTACTCAATTATGGGCCTGATGAGGGAGGAGTAAAGAGGCACGATGACCTCCCCTGATGTAGATGTGAATCCCTTCATGATTAGGTGGGCTATATAAAATGTTCTTCTAACCACTTTGGCCACGTGGTTGTCAAATGAGAGATTGCTATCAACTTGGGTCCCCAGGTCCCTAATTACTTCTTCTGTACTTAATGGATTACCACCTATGTGGTAATTTGTGGGCACTTTGGTTTTGCCAAAGGGGATGACTATACACTTTTTGGCATTTAGCTTGAGGCCATGGCTCTGGCACCAGTTGTCTGTTTCTATGAGGCCTTTTTGGAGGATGCTTGTGTCGGATGGAGAGTCGATTATGGCGCCCAGTTTGCAGTCATCTGCGAACTTGGTCAGCCACAGTCCTTCCATGTTGGCCTGTACCTCCGAGAAATATATACCAAACAAGAGAAGTCCCAGGACTGAGCCTTGTGGGACACCACTTGTAACTGGTTTGGAGTCTGACATGGCTCCAGCAATTCTAACCATGTGGGTTCTGTCCTTGAGCCAGTTTGCAATCCATCTAGTGACATAGGGGTTTATATTTAAGCTGGTGAGCTTATCTATAATGCCCGAGTGGGGTATTGTATCGAAGGCTTTTGCGAGGTCCAGGTAGGCTGTGTGGACCACCTTCCCCTCATCAATGGCCTTGGTGACTGTTTCAAAGAAATCAACCAGGTTTAAGAGGCAGGATCTGCCCTTAACAAAGCCGAACTGGGTAGGATCCAGTGTCTGTAGGTCCCCAATATCTTTATTTATGAGGTCCATGATGATCCTTTCCATAGCTTTGCAGACCAAGCTAGTTAGGCTTATGGGGCGATAGTTTCCAGGATCCGTTGAGGCACCACCTTTATGGAGAGGGACCACTGTTGCTGTACGCCACTCTTTGGGCACATATCCTGTAGTAAGGCTGAGATTGAACAGTAGTTTTATGTTTGGGTTTAGCTCTTCTTGGAGTTCATGCAGGACACAGCCCGGGACACCGTCTGGTCCCATTGATGCTGTGTTTTTTGCTTTGGAGAGGGCGGCTCTTACCTGAGCATCTGAGATGTCAGGGGGGCAGCACTCTGCTGGGATAGATATTTACCCTTTTGGTGGGGAGGGGGGGGAGAAGTTTGTGCTGAAATTGTCAGCTAGGATGTTGGCAATGTCTGTGGGTTTGGTGTATTTTTTGTCATTTTGGACTAATTCTGAGCATATCTGGGAATTACCACCCAGGTTCCTAACTTAACTAAAGAAAGCCTTGTGATTATCCTTAGTGTCCTGTGCAATTTTTCTCTCGAAGCTGGCCTTAGACAATTTTATGAGCGCCCGTAGTTTTTTGCTAATACTGATCAGTGATGCCTTCCCTTTTTGGGATTTTACTCTATCATTTAGTAGCTTCCTCCTTCTGTTGTATAGTTTGTTTATGGCTGGGGTCCACCAGACAGGACGTCTGCCTTTGGAGGATTGGGTCTTGGTTTTATTTGGGATCGCATGATCCATGCATTCCTGAAGGTGTTCATAGAATGCGTTTATAAAGGATTCTGCAGTCTGGGCCATATTTTCCACAGACCCGGGGGCTTTGAAGGATTCCACCTCGGTTTTGAGGAGTGTGAAATTTGCTTTAGAGAAGTTTTTCACTGTGGTTTTCTGGGCAGGCGGTGGGGTTGGGATGTGAATATCCAGTGAGATTAGTTTTGGTCTGATCTTACCAGTGAGGGATGCACTTCTGGTCTGGAGCATAGAGTCCCCATGTTGATGATGATCAGGTCCAGTATGTTTTCCCCTCTTGTGGGAGTGGTAACAAGTTGCTCCATAGCATTTGAGTTTATAAAGTCTAGGAATCTTTGGGCTATGGTGTTGGAGCTAGAGTAATGCTCCCAGTCTATGTTTGGGTAGTTGAAGTCGCCCAATATAATGGTGTTTGGAGAGACCTTCATATTTTCCAGTGTTCTCAGGAAGGCCGAGTGGGGTTCCTGGGTTTGGGAGGGTGGTCTGTAGCAGGTTATAAACTGGAAGGCAGTTTTACCCACTTTTAGTTGCACATGGATAGTCTCTGATGCTTCGTGCTTTGCCACCAACCTGGAGGTGTGGGTATCTTTGATGAATATCGACACTCCCCCTCCTTTTGTGGTTTGGTCCAAGTTTGGGGGCCGAAAAGCATGGTATGCGGTATAACCTGGTAGTGCTGGGGTGCTCTCTGGAGCCCTGAACCAGGTTTCTGTTACTGCACAGATATCGATGTTCTCCATGCTAGGGAGAGTTTTGAGTGAGTGCATCTTGAGGTTTAGACTTCTGGCGTTGAGTAGCATTACTCTTAGTTTCTTATCTCTTGTGATACCTATGGAGGTGGGTTTGTCTTTTGAGCCTTGCCTAAAAAAGGCACTATGGGGGTAGCAAGAGCCTTTGCCAATATCCGAAAGCCCAGGGGTGACGGGTGCAAGCTGTCCCTAGTGAAGCATCGTGGATTGTCGAGCATATCATCCCAAGCTGACAGGCATTGGATCCCCTTTGAATGACACCAGTACTTAAGCCAATTGTTGAAATTGATCATCTTATCTTCATTTTGTGGCATTATTCTTGGTGAGGGTAAGATGCTACTCAAGGTCAGGGTCATACCGGCCTGGGCTACATGCTCAGAGAGCTCCTCTATGTCTCTTTTCATGTAGTCCAGGGAAGTACGTCTCAGGTCATTCACACCAGCATGGACAATGACTGAGTCATATTTCTACTTGCCTTGGAGTGACCTGAGTGCTTGTGTTATGTGGTGGATCCTAGCACCCGACAGGCTGCTCACCGTGACCCTCTCCTTGTTCAGCCTGGTGAGCGGGACATCAGTGTGCCTGACGATAGAGTCACCTATTACAAGTGTATCAGGTGTGTTGTTTAGTCTTAAGGGCTGTGACTGTTCGGCACACTGGCTTTGTGAGATATGTGTTGCACGTGTTTTGTTTTGGGGTAGCAGTTGCTTGGGTGTCTGCTTTGGAGGTCTCTGCTGCTTAGGCAGATCTTTATTTAGAGCCTCGAGTATGTTTTGTGTGATTGTGTGTTTGGTTTGCTGTCGTGGTAGGTCTATGTGAGACTGGAATTGTAGTGAGTGTGGTTTCCTTCTCCTCCTGACTGGTTATGCCAGTACTGAGTTGAGAGAGCTTAGCCTCCAGTTTGGCTATATGGTTGCATCTCTCACATGTGTTGGAATTTGTTGGGAGGAGGAGAGGGTTGTTTGTGTACATGAGGCAGTTGTAACATTGCCTCAAGATTCCCAGATTCACCAGCTGGACCAGAGAGGAGATTGACAACTGACCTTTGGACATGCTAGAATAATATTGGGAATTCCTTTATAATTGAAAACAAGGGCCAGTGGGGAGTGAGGGTGTAGTGCTTTTAATTTTTAGTGCCGACTTATATAATTGCTTTAGTGAGCAAGTGCCAGGTAACTGAAGTGCAATGTGTTACAGGTAACTTAAATGCAAAAACGACAAACAGTAACTTTCTTTCAAGTGAAACAAGGAAATAAGTACAGTAAGCAGTGCAGATATCACTAGTGATCCACAGAAGCGATGAGAAGCCGTATATTAGGTTGAATTAGCATTCCAGGGAAATAAGAAGCAAACAAACATATAAACAAAGCTAGATTCAGCAGGCCTGGATCTAGTCTATGCTACAGCAAACAAGGTGTACCAATTTCAGTAAGATGCAGTTCAAATATTCAGGCACTATAAACCTTTAACCAGAAATTCCCAGCTCAGAAGGGCAGAGTCCAGCCTCTTCTCCCACAAGAGTGCAGACCACGAACCTTCTTAATGTAAATTAACTGGCCTGAAGCCCAAGTGCTTAAACCAGAACTAATACACTTTAAGAATAACAGACACTGGGCTCTCAATCAGCTGTTCCCAACTTAGAAGGATGAAAGCTACCTGTCCTGCCACCACAGTGCATGCCACAAACCTTCCTAATGTAAAACAACTGGTCTGAAGCCCAAGTGCTTAATCCAAAAGACTTAGAATGATAGCTACACTTTAATCAATTTACTACCAAGCAGTAATAAATACAATTGAATACTTTAGAGAATGCCTGGATTAGTGCTCAAGTTACACAAACAAAGCTAGATCCAGCAGGCCCGAATCCAGTCTATGCCACAGCAAACAAGGCGCACCAACTTCAGTAAGAAGCAGTTCAGATATGCATGCACTATAAGCCTTTAACCAGAAATTCCCAGCTCAGAAGGGCAGAGTCCAGCCTCTTCTCCCACAAGAGTGCAGACCACGAACCCTCTTAATGTAAAATAACTGGCCTGAAAGCCCAAGTGCTTAAACCAGAATTAATACACTTTTAGAATAACAGACACTGAGCCCTCAATCAGCAGTTCCCAACCTAGAAGAATGTAAGCTACCTGTTCTGCCACTACAGTACAGACCACAAACCCTCTCAGTGCAAAACAACTGGTCCGAAGCCCAAGTGTTTAAACCAAAAAGCTTAGAATGAGTTACACCAAGCAGTAATAAATACAATTGAGTACTTTTAAGATGATGCAAAAGTAAAATAAAGTAGGTAGAAACACAAGTACAGTAAAAGCAGATGAATTTTTTTTTTTCTGAACAAGTGCTGAGATCAAAGAAAACAGATATGAGTGCTGAAACTAGAAAACTGGCTAGTTATAAGAAAAAAAAAAACTAAGCTAGAAGGCTTCCCTCCAACACAGAAGGGCTTGGGGGCTCAGAAGCCTACAAATAGTCTATACCACTTAACAGGAAACGCAGGAAACAAGCTTACATTTTTTTTTCTGTTTCCCAGATGCATAGAAGGATTCCACAAATAAGACTAGGAATCTTACCTCAGAGAACCAGTCCATCTTGTACTTAAGTGCATACCCAAATTTTCACACTGTATAACAATAAGGGAAAAAGGTAGACAGCATGAAAACCAATGAGGCACATTCAGATGGCAGCATAGGGTTGTTGATGTCATAGAATAAGCATTAGTACCTGGACACCAAAAAATAAATGAGCCAAATGAATAAATGCCACAATGCATTGTCTAAGAGTTTCATAGGTTCTTACTAACCTTATGGCCAAGAGAGAGCATTAAAAAGCTCAACCACATCACTTAATATTGATGGAATACGAACAGCTTTCCTTGATAAGTAGTTTTCCAGTTATCTCAGGCAGAAATTTGTGAAAATCCATCCAGTTGTTTAGGCTGGTTTTAAAGGTTTCTAGGGACATACACTGTTTGACATGTAAGGACAGCCAATTCCAGAAATGGAGTTCTACACTGCCTCAGTGAAAGGGAGGTATTACACTAAGACTACAGCTCAGGCAACGTGAGATCAGTTAGTGACCTAGGTGATTAATGGAGTGGCAAGGAGGTAAGTATGCCTATCCTAAGAGTGAGGAGACTGTGGTGATGTGGGTGGATTTCTTGTTAAGCTCTGGTGCAGACTAGGGCTTAGTGTGATGCTCAGCTTGGCATGCAGGGATGCAAAGGAAGTGAGGATGTCCTATGTCCCAGGGCAGATGTCCTCAACAGGCATGCCCCAATGTCCTCCATTCTCACAGATATGATATCAGTAAGCAAGAAGTAGGGTCTATAGTGCTTAAGAAAAACAATGATGTAGGGCAGTCACATGACTTTGTGAGCAGCTAGGTTCTTTAATCTGCTGACACCCAAGGTAGACCTAGTCCCAGGTGATAGTTCTAGGGACTAAAAAAAGAGCTTGGGAACAACACTGAGTAGCTGATGGTCAACTTAAAGCATGAGATGGACAAAAATAAATTACTGGGGGATATGCTGGTTTATCTCCATGTTCACCATCTGATGGTGCTGCTCTGGTAGTATAGGTTTAAGTCTCTAGAGCGAATGTTTGCTTTAGCACTAGTTCTGTTAGGTGGAGAATTTCGAAGAGTGTTGGTCATTCATAGCATGGAATCTAAGGAGAGTTGATCCCTTATGAGCCTATATAGGTTCATAAGTAGGTACTAGGCTATCGGCCCAGGGGCCTAAGTAAGCCTAGGCAACAAAGTTCTCTGGCTTACACCAACCCAAGAAAGTTAATTTCCTGTTTCCCGTGCCCCTATTGAGCAGAGCCATAGAAGTGATCCCCGGGATGTATTTCCTATTTCCCATCCACTCATCAAGATTTGTCTTGAAGAGTGTTAATGAGGAACTTTGCTTGACATAGATGGTAGCTTGTTCCAGAGTACGGGAAGTCTCTGGGACAGGAATATATCCCTCCAGCAAGTCCTGTTTATTGTGGTGACAAGGTTTAGGTCCCTTGAGCATGTGGCTTGGAGGGATTGGGATTTCTTTAGGTGTAGCATGTCCAACAGCTCTGGGTTTGACAGCTTTATATGTTAGGGAGAGATCACCTCAGAGTAGGCGATATGCTGCAGAGTAAAGCTGAAGTTCTTTGAGATGGTCAGTGTAGGGCATTTGTTTGAGACCAGTAATCCTCTTTGTGAGGTACTTCTGTGGACTTTCCAGCTACTGCAGATGTCTTGTGAGGTACATTCCAAAAGTGGCGTTGTACTCTATAATGGGTCTAATGAGTGTTGAGTAGAAGGGCACAATGACCCTCTTTTTTTCCTGGATGAGAAGCCTTTTGTGACGAGGTGTGCCACATAGAAGGATTTCCTGACTACTGTGGCAATGTAATTATCAAAGGAGAGACTACTGTCCACCTGGGTCCCAAGGTCTCTTATCACACATTCAGCATTAAGAAGACTGCCAACTATGTGATAGTTCATGGGTACAGAGTTTTTACCAAAGGGGATGATGATGCACTTTTTGGCATTGAGCTTGAGGCCATGGCTCTGACACCAGGCATCTGTCTCAGTGAGGCCCTTCTGTAGGATGTCCACATCATTTGGGGACTCGACTATAACTCCTAATTTGCAGTCATCTGTGAACTTCATTAACCAGAGGCCTTCTGTGTTAGCCTGTACTTCAGAGAATTAGATACCAAACAGGAGAGGTCCCTGGACTGAACCCTGTGGTACTCCACTTGTCACTCAGATTTGGAGTCTGCAACTTTTACACTGTGGGTTCTGTCAGTGAGCCAGTTGGCAACCCATCTTGTGACATAGGCATTTTCACCAAGTTTGGTGAGTTTATCTATAATTGCAGAATGGAGGATGGCGTTGAAAGCCTTGGCGAGGTCAAGATAGGCTGTGTGAACCACCTTACCCTCATCTATGGCTTTGGTGACTGCATCAAAGAAGTCAACCAGGTTCAGGATGCATGATCTGCCTTTTACAAACCCAAAATAGGTGGGGTCCAGTGTTTGGAGGTTACCAATGTCTTTGTTTATGAATTCCATGATGGTACGTTCCATGGCCTTGCAGACCAGGCTCATCAGGCTAATAGGGCTATAGTTCCCAGGATCAGTGGTGGCTCCCTCTTTGTGGAGTGGGATAACTGTTGCTGTGCACTGTTCAGTGGACACAAAGCCTGATGTGAGGCTATGACTGAACATGGTGCTTAGGTGGGGAGTCAGTTCATTCTGAAGTTCGTGTAAAAAACAGCCTGGGATGTTGTCCAGTCCCATGGATGCTGTGTTTTTGGCTTTAGAGAGTGCTGCTTTTACCTGCGTAGTTGTGATTACAGGGACTCTGCATTCTTGCTATATAGATATGGGCCTGTTAGGGGATGAGAGGGGGGTAAAGTTAGCACTGAACCTATCTGCCAGGGTGTTGGCAATATCAGTTGGTTCTGTAATTTCTGTGCCATTGTGCTGTAACTCATTGCAGATCTGGGTGTTGCCATTGAAATTCTTCATATAGCTATAGAATGCTTTGTGGTTGTCCTTAGAATCAGTGGTGATCTTGTTTTCATAGCTAGCTTTGGAGGATCTTATAAGGGATCTCATCTTCTTACTGAGGCTGACCAGGGAGCTCCTCCACTCATGGGATTTTACTCTCTTTTGCAACAGTTTCTTCCTTCTGTGGTAGAGTTTGTTTATGGCAGGGGACCACCAGATTGGCTTCCTTTTTTTGGAAGGTAGCATCTTGGTTCTGTTTGGGATAGCATGATCCATGCACTCGTGTAAGTGCTTATAGAGTGTATTTGTGTAGGATTCAGCAGTCGTAACTGTATTGTCCATCTGCATGGGTGTCATGAAGTTCCCCACTTCTGTCTTAAGAAGCATGAAGTTGGCTTTGGAGAAAAGTTTTACTGTGGTTTCCTTAATGGTGGGTGGGGGTGGGATGTGGATATCTAGGGTGATTAGCTTATGGTCGGATCTGACCAATGAAGAGATGACTTCAGGTGTGGAACACCGGTCACTCTTGTTGGTAATGACTAGGTCTAGAATATTGTTGCCCCTGGTGGGGGTGTGAATAAGTTGATCCAGGGCATTGGAATTTATGAATTCCAGAAAGCATTGAGTAAAGGAGTTGGTACATGAATAGTTTTCCCAGTTAATGGTGGAGTAGTTGAAATCGCCCAATATTAGGGTGTTTGATTGAACCCTAATATTTTTCAGTATATTAAGAAAAGATGAGTGGGAATCCTGGGGCATGGTGGGGGATCTGTAGCAAGCTACAATTTGGATTGCAGTTTTGCCCAGAGTTAGTTGCACTTGGATAACCTCGGATGCATTATGCTGAGAAACTAGCCTGGAGGTGTGGATATCCTTAATGAATATGGACACACCTCCCCCTTTGGTGTTCTGGTCCAGGTTAGATGGCCGAAAAGTGTGGTATGAGTTATAGCCTGGTAATGCAGGGGGTGCTGTCTGGTGCCTTGAACCAAGTCTCAGTCACTGCACAGATATCGATGTTCTCCATTTTAAGGAGTGCCTCGAGTGAGTGCATTTTGAGATTTAGACTATTGGCATTGAATAGCATTACCCTCAGTTTTTGCTTGCCTGTTCCTGTTACGGTGGTGAATTTGTAATTTGAACCTTGCCTAAAAAGGCACTATAGGGGCGGCAAGAGCCTTTGCCATTATCTGGGTTACATCTTGATATAACATAAAGTACATTATTCAAATGATAGTGATTTACATTGATAAGTAAGCACAGCAATTTGACAAACAATATATGCATAGAAGCTCTAGCAAATCAAATATGTGTACAGTTACATAAGTGATATAGAAAAGAGAGACTGGAGCCAAGGAGGATGTGTAGAAGTGGTGGAGATATGGGCAGTAGTAGCTAGATTAGAAAAGTCAGTAGAAACCAGTAAGATGAAAGGGGATTATATTATATGTCATGGATTAGAGAAGTAATGGTGTTACTAAATTACAGTTTAGGGTAAGCAAGCAAATCAAGTGGATCTGGTATGTGGGAAATAAAGGTACCATGCAGCTGGAGATTATCGGTATATGTGGCATGTCCATTAGATAGACATTTGCATGCAAACTGTTTTAGTAAGTATTATTTATTACTATCCAAGGGTGCTAAGACCTGAAATCTTTTTAGTGAGGAAATATTGAGGTTTCCTGAATTAGTTTAGGTGCTGAGTTAGGTGCATGCTGAAGGGGCATTATATTCAGTAATGGACCTCATAACAGGGGAATAAAGTAGAGCTTTAACTAATAGAGAACTTGGGGAGATAGCATGAAGTTGTAAAAGCAGTAAGGATTTTCTGGCCAAAATAAAAATGTGGAGGGCATACTAGAGTTTATCAACATGGGTACCCAAGTCCATCATGGATTTTGTCAGCTTTAAGTAGTATGTTACTTACACAGTTTGTGGTAGTCATGATATATTTATCAGTGAAAACATTTGAAAGAATTGTGCAGTTTCCTTGTACAGCTGTCAAAAAAGCAGAGAAGAATCACTCATCTGGTGTAGAGACAAGGGTACCGATTCACTTCAGGTTCAAATACTGCTTAAGGTGAAAGAGAGAGTGACCAGGGGGATGTAATAGTGACTTCAGTCCTCCTTCCTTAGGTGGAGTGCTGAGGATACAGGTCTCTATGGATCCAACTTTAAGTATTAGCTGATGGTTAGTCTCCTACAGCAGGGCTCTTTGTAAATGCTGTCATGAGATGTTATCTTAAGCATGTGTGGTCTGCCTAAGAACCTGCTGACACACACAACTCTAGCAAATAAAACGAAAAGCTAAACCAAGTGAATATGATAGTCTCATTGGGAGTTTTCACCTCTTGCCTTAAATTCCACTGGCCACTACACATGGGGTGACATTGAAAGGCAAATCCCAACTTGAAAGAGGGTATCTTACCTTGACACAAGATTATGAGAATCCTAGGTCAGTGAAAGAATAAATAGTCCAATCTATCTTGCATTGTATTCTAGTAGTTGAGGTCACAATGGTTTCAAACCAAAAATAAATATAATAATGGAAAAAGAAGGCTGCCAAATTTGAGACAGAATAAACAATATTACAATAATCCAAACTAGTGATGATTTGCTCCACTTTAACATCATTGTATAATAAACTATTTATAGCAAAGGTCAGCACAATTGGACTTCTGTGGACCATCTATGTTTCACATAATAAACCACATTCCTGTCATGTTACTGCTTGGCACATCTTGAGTTATACCTAGAGTATTACCTTACACTGTAGGATGATTTCCCCCATCAAATGTCAGAATATGTTGAAGTGCATTTTCAGTTTGTCAAGACCATGATGGACATTTTTCAATTGCTGTATGCAGGAATTTTCAGAAATAATCTTACTTTCTCAAATGACTAAATAAAATGTGAAAATTGAACGGTCTGTCTGCAATTATTCTCACTTTACCAAATGTGACAATTTTACTTGTACTAAAGAACCACTGCAATACAAAATCCAAATCTTAAAAACCACCACGGGTGACAGGACTTGGTTCGAAGGATCCAAAATTTGTCCAACTGAAGAAAATCACGAGCAAAATAGCTGAGAGATATTCAAAAACTTTTATTCTTTAAGAAATATAAAAAGGTAAAAAATCAGTCAAGCGCTTTCGCCTGGTTCCTACCAGGCTTTTTCAAGATGTAGAATCATTACCAAACTGGATTGTTATATACTACTTGAAGTTAACAACTAATTAGTTCAACTTCAATTACAGTTGTTCTAATTACAGATTTAAAGCACCAGTGACATCCGTAATATCAAATCTAGCAGCAAGCTAGTGAAATTCATTGCACAAATAAATGTTGATAAAAATGCTTTCAAAATTTGCAATATTGCATCTATACAAGCTCTTATAGGTATTAAACATGCAGATAAATAAATAAATAAATAGATAAATAGATACAGTCGCTTGTCATATTAAAAACATGTAGCAAATAATAATTCATGAGTTTCATTCATATACATCTTCTGCAGCACCAATCTATATTGTTGTTTGCTAGACTATAAGGCCCAATTTAATTATAAAAATTAAGTGTACCATTAATTACCAAAACAATAAAATACAGTAGGGACTTCCCAGTCTAGAAAAAAAATAAAAATGAAAATAAAACCTAAAAAGTAATGTGTGACCAACTCATAATTTTTCTCTATTTAATATTAGAATGCTGGCTATACTATTACCTTCGTTCAAACCTGGAATTTTCGTGGCATTTAGCTTAAGTTGCCACATCAATTCCTTGTATTCCAACCGGGTCTCCCAGTCACCCCTCTGGGGTCCTGAGTGACTTGATCCAAAACCTGAAATTTTAAATTCATTTTACTACAGACCAAAGAATGCTTGGAAAAGGCATTGGTATCCTTTTCCTTTGAAATCTCATATAGATGCTCATATATCCTTTTTCTTAGTGGTCTCTCGGTCTTGCCTATATAAAAACTACCGCATTCAGTGCAGGTACCGAGATAAACCACCCCTTTGGATGCACAATTAAAGTAGCCCTGGGTACTAACTCTAACTATTTCTGGATGGAATAAAGAGATTACTTTGGTCGTGAATGTAGGCGCATTGCTTACATGCACCACATTTAAAAGTACCTACTTTGTTGCAAAGATACAAATCCTTTTTGTACCTTTAGCCACCTTCCAACAAACCCTTTAAGTTGGTATCTCTCCTTGTAAAACCAGGCTACTCAGGAATGATTTTGTTAATGTTATCCTGCAATGTCAAAAGTGGCCAATATGTAAGAATGAATGCTTCTATATGCTGGGAGTCTCTAGTGTAGGTATAAATAAAATTACTGCTTTGTAAACATTGGTCAGTGGCAATAGTTGGTATCAAACCCCTACCTTTACCAAGTAGTGGTGGGTATTTTGATTCCCTCTCTTGTAAAACTTCTTTGATCAAATTTTCCACCAGATGAATTTGGTAGCCCCTCTCTAAAAAGAGTTTCTTCAGAAAATCAACCTCATTTAAAAAAAGTGCTAAGGTACTTGTCATTCTGGATGCTCGAATGAGTTGTCCTTTTACAATACCCTTTTTTCTGATAAAACGGATGACCGCTATCAAAGTGTAAAAAGGTGTTAGAAAAGGTTCTCTTCCTGTAAATTTGGGACTGAAAAAGATTGTTAACCTGGTCCTTACTTAAAAGAACATCCAAGTAATGTAGTGATTTGTCATTGACTTCATGTGTGAAAGCTAAAAACCGGTAGTGGAATTAATGTAAGTGACAAAGTCCAGAAAACTATCCATGTCACCATTCCAAAGTATACAGATGTCATCTAGGTATCGCTTGTAATATACAATTCCTACCCAGCTAGATGAAAATATAAACTTGTTCTCCCATAGGTGTAGTACTATATTAGCGTATGTAGAGGCACAGGCTGTGCCCATCGCTACCCCTTTCTTTTGCCTGAAAATCTCTCCGTTAAAATATATAAAATTGTTGTGAAGCACCACCTCCATAAATTCCACCAATAGATTAACCATACCATTACTAAATTCAGATTCTGTTGCTAGGACCTCATTAAACCATTCCAATCCCGTCACATGGGGAATACTCGGAAACAGCTCTATGATGTCAATGGTTGCCATCAACAAATTGGAGTGGTATAGGTTTTAATGAATGTCACTGAGGAATTCCCAAGAGTCCTTACAAATTAACCTCAAAGTTGAAACAAAATTCTTCAGGGTCTGGTCTATAAACTTACCCAAAGGTTCTGTAATTCCCCCTGCACCTGCTACTATCGGTCTAAATTTCAGTGGGTTCAATCCTTTATGTACCTTGGGGATCCCGAAAATAACCGGGATCCTAGGTTTAGCAACGTACAAATAATTATATAGTTTCTCGTTAATAAAACCCTGCATTAAATGGTCACTCAACATATAGTTAATCTTAGAGTACGCTATGTTGAGCTCATTTCTCAAAACTAATTCATAAGTCACTTCATCCTGCAGCATATTGTAAATGTGTGTTTCATAAGCCCAGTGATGCATTAAGACCACCCCCCCCCACCCTTGTCGGGTTTCATCACACGTATACCTTCCTGTTTAAATGAGTTCGTTGCTGTAAGTAAAAAATCAAAATTGTTAGGTGGTAAGTTTGAACCTAGAAGATGCTTCTTTCTTAGGTCCGTTTCCACCAGTTCTTCAAAAATTTTTAGACTGGGATGGGTAGGTGGATTAAAGGTACTGCTCCTAATGTTAACGTGATTAACAGCAGTTTGCCCTTTAAAAAACAAAGCTAAGTTTAATTTTCTAATAAAAAGTTTCAAATCCACCAGTGTTCTAGGTAGATCCATGGATCATAGGTGCACAAACTGAAAGCCTCTGATAAACAATTCAAAAAATTCTGGTGAGATTAAAATATCTGTAAAATTATATATTGCAAGACTATCTTTCTTAAAAACCTGGTATTTGTCTGTAGACTCATCTTCACTATTGCTATCTATCAGACAAATTCCATTGTTCTCCATTACTTGCGTGCCCTGTTCCAACTCTTTTGGTAAAAAGTTGTGTTCCTCCCCCCTGGTCTTCCCTGGGGATACTAAAAAACCTGATGTTGGTTGTTGCTACTTTTCTGCGCCAACCACTCACTCCTCCTAGGTGGCTCGACTAGTGGGGTATTGGGATTGTCTGAATTACCAGCAAAACCAGTCCCTACCTCATCATTAGTAATATGATGTTTAAATTTCCCTGGTAAGGGATATGCCTTTCCATCCCTGTATTCAAACAAGTCTCGCTCTAGTTTCCTAATTTTGCGGTCAATAATTGTTACACAATGCTGATCTATTTCGCTGAAAACATTGTCATAACTTCTTTTAATACTCAGAAAATTCTTATTTTGAACAATGTTATCATTCAGGATAGTCAGTTCGTTTAACAGGGTGTTAGCTTTAATTTCATAGTCTTGTGTCATAAGATTTAACATTTCCAGACCCGTTTTATCAAATAATTCCACTAGTTTTGTGTATAGAGTATATCCATAAACTGCATTGTTGGGGAACTTATAACAACGCAGACCCTTAGGGATGCGCTTTACTCGTATGCATTCCCTCAAGTAATCTATCTCTAATTGCGTGTTTTTATAGGCATATGACTTGTCATTTAGTTTTTCAAAGTCAAGTTCCATGCAATTAGAATGCCCCTGAGTGTAGAAATCAGTGCCATGTTTAAACGTAAACTGCTTCTCAGTCCAAGCGTGAAAATTAAAATCCTTACGCTGGGATCCATGCACATTGTTCCGACTTGATTGTCTAGCTTCCTGCTCCTCCTGGGTATCAGCCCCCACCAGTAAAATACCATCGGAAGAATTCCTTCTTGATACGCCATTCGGGTCTCTAGAGTGAGGGTTGGCATTTCTTTTATCCAAACCTTGCTGCTGATTACCAGGTAATGAAACATTACAACTGCTACTGCGTGTACTTAGAAGCTTGTTCATTTGCATTAAAAGCACTAGTACCTGGTTGAATTCACTGCGTGACACCGGTGCGTCATCTAATTCGTTACGTAGTAGTACCGGAGTGTCCAGAAAATTAATTTGATCCAAGCCTTCCGCCATGGTAACACACAGCAAGACCAAAAAACCACTGCAATACAAAATCCATAGCTTAAAAACCACCACGGGTGACAGGACTTGGTTCAAAGGATCCAAAATTTGTCCAACTGAAGAAAATCACGAGCAAAATAGCTGAGAGATATTCAACAACTTTTATTCTTTAAGAAATATAAAAAGGTAAAAAATCAGTCAAGCGCTTTCGCCTGGTTCCTACCAGGCTTTTTCAAGATGTAGAATCATTACCAAACTGGATTGTTATATACTACTTGAAGTTAACAACTAATTAGTTCAACTTCAATTACAGTTGTTCTAATTACAGATTTAAAGCACCAGTGACATCCGTAATATCAAATCTAGCAGCAAGCTAGTGAAATTCATTGCACAAATAAATGTTGATAAAAATGCTTTAAAAATTTGCAATATTGCATCTATACAAGCTCTTATAGGTATTAAACATGCAGATAAATAAATAAATAAATAGATAAATAGATACAGTCGCTTGTCATATTAAAAACATGTAGCAAATAATAATTCATGAGTTTCATTCATATACATCTTCTGCAGCACCAATCTATATTGTTGTTTGCTAGACTATAAGGCCCAATTTAATTATAAAAATTAAGTGTACCATTAATTACCAAAACAATAAAATACAGTAGGGACTTCCCAGTCTAGAAAAAAAATAAAAATGAAAATAAAACCTAAAAAGTAATGTGTGACCAACTCATAATTTTTCTCTATTTAATTTTAGAACGCTGGCTATACTAATACCTTAGTTCAAACCTGGAATTTTCGTGGCATTTAGCTTAAGTTGCCACATCAATTCCTTGTTTTCCAACCGGGTCTCCCAGTCACCCCCTCTGGGGTCCTGAGTGACTTGATCCAAAACCAGAAAATTTAAATTCATTTTACTACAGACCAAAGAATGCTTGTAAAAGGCATTGGTATCCTTTTCCTTTGAAATCTCATATAGATGCTCATATATCCTTTTTCTTAGTTGTCTCTCGGTCTTGCCTATATAAAAACTACCGCATTCAGTGCAGGTACCGAGATAAAACACCCCTTTGGATGCACAATTAAAGTAGCCCTGGGTACTAACTCTAAAATTTCTGGATGGAATAAAGAGATTACTTTGGTCGTGAATGTAGGCGCATTGCTTACATGCACCACATTTAAAAGTACCTACTTTGTTGCAAAGATACAAATCCTTTTTGTACCTTTAGCCACCTTCCAACAAACCCTTTAAGTTGGTATCTCTCCTTCTTGTAAAACCAGGCTACTCAGGAATGATTTTGTTAATGTTATCCTGCAATGTCAAAAGTGGCCAATATGTAAGAATGAATGCTTCTATATGCTGGGAGTCTCTAGTGTAGGTATAAATAAAATTACTGCTTTGTAAACATTGGTCAGTGGCAATAGTTGGTATCAAACTCCTACCTTTACCAAGTAGTGGTGGGTATTTTGATTCCCTCTCTTGTAAAGCAACTTTGATCAAATTTTCCACCAGATGAATTTGGTAGCCCCTCTCTAAAAAGAGTTTCTTCAGAAAATCAACCTCATTTAAAAAAAGTGCTAAGGTACTTGTCATTCTGGATGCTCGAATGAGTTGTCCTTTTACAATACCTTTTTTCTGATAAAACGGATGACCGCTATCAAAGTGTAAAAATGTGTTAGAAAAGGTTCTCTTCCTGTAAATTTGGGACTGAAAAAGATTGTTAACCTGGTCCTTACTTAAAAGAACATCCAAGTAATGTAGTGATTTGTCATTGACTTCATGTGTGAAAGCTAAAAAATCGGTAGTAGAATTAATGTAAGTGACAAAGTCCAGAAAACTATCCATGTCACCATTCCAAAGTATACAGATGTCATCTAGGTATCGCTTGTAATATACAATTCGCCCTACCCAGCTAGATGAAAATATAAACTTGTTCTCCCGTAGGTGTAGTACTATATTAGCGTATGTAGAGGCACAGGCTGTGCCCATCGCTACCCCTTTCTTTTGCCTGAAAATCTCTTCGTTAAAATATATAAAATTGTTGTGAAGCACCACCTCCATAAATTCCACCAATAGATTCACCATACCATTACTAAATACAGATTCTGTTGCTAGGACCTCATTAAACCATTCCAATCCCGTCACATGGGGAAGTTCATAGGTTCATAGGTTTATACTAGGCTAACTGCCCTAGGGCATTTATAAGCCTAGCCCAAAGTTATGTGGCTTACGCCGCCCTTTATGTTAGAAATACTGTGCCCATTAGTTTGTTGTGCCTCTGTCCAGTAGTGACACAGAGATGATTCCCGGGGTAAACCTATGATCTCCCATCAACCGGTCAAGATTTCTCTTGAACAGAGCCAGCGAGGTGCTCTGCCTCACATGGACCGGGATTTTATTCCACAGCATGGGGAGTCTCTGGGTGATAAATCTATCCCTCCAGCACGTCCTATTTATATCCGTGCTAAGGTTTAAGTCTCTTGCTCTAGTGGTTTTGGTGGATTTGGATTTTTTGAGGTGGAGCATGTCCATTAATTCCGGGTTGGTCATGGCCTTGTATGTCAGGAACAGGTCACCTCTGAGCAGACGGTATGCAACTGAATAGAGTTGGAGTTTGTTCAGTCTGGCAGCATATGACAGGTTTTGGAGTCCCTTTATCCTTTTGGTGAGGAACTTTTGGGGTCTCTCCAATTGCTGCAGCTGTCGGGTGAGATACATCCCGAATGGGGCATTGTGCTCGATCATTGGTCTGATAAGTGAAGAGTACAGGGGAACAATGACCTCACTTGATCTGGATGTGAATCCCTTCATGATCAGGTGGGCAATGTAGAAGGTCTTTTGAACCACTTTAGCAATGTGAGCGTCAAACGAGAGGCCACTGTCAACCTGGGTCCCCAGGTCCCTGATAACCTCTTCTGTGCTTCGTGGGTTGCCACCTATATGGTAGCTTGGGGTTACCTTGTTTTTCCCGAAGGGTATGACTATACACTTTTTTTGCGTTTAACTTCAGGCCATGGCTCTGGCACCAGCTATCAGTTTCCGTGAGACCCCTCTGAAGGATGTCTGTGTCCGATGTACTATCCACTATGGCACCCAGTTTGCAGTCATCTGCAAACTTTGTCAGCCATAGTCCTCCTATGTTTGCCTGTACTTCTGAGAAGTAGATGCCGAACAATAGGGGGCCAAGGACTGAGCCCTGTGGGACTCCACTTGTAACCGGCTTGGAGTCTGACATGGCTCCAGCAACTCTAACCCTGTGGGTTCTGTCCTTTAGCCAGTTTGCAACCCATCTTGTGACATATGGGTTTACATTTAAGCTGGTAAGTTTCTCTATAATACCCGAGTGGGGTTTTGTGTTGAAAGCTTTTGCAATGTCAAGGTAGGTTGTATAGACTGCCTTTCCCCCATCAATGGCCTTGGTGACTGTTTCGAAGAAGTCGACCAAGTTCAAAAGGCAAGATCTGCCCTTGACAAAGCCAAACTGGGTTGGGTCCAAGGTCTGCAAGTCCCCTATGTCCTTATTTATGAGTTCCATTATGATCCTCTCCATAGCTTTGCAGACCAGGCTTGTTAAGCTTATGGGGCAGTAATTACCAGGGTCCGTAGAGGCACCACCTTTGTGGAGTGGCACCACAGTTGCCGTACGCCACTCCTTGGGCACATATCCTGTGGTGAGGCTAAGATTAAACAGCTGCCTTATGTGCGGGTTTAGTTCTTCATTGAGTTCATGTAGCACACAGCTGGGGACCCCATCCGGTCCCATTGCTGCTGTGTTTTTAGCTTTAGAGAGAGCAGCTTTCACCTGCACATTTGAGATGTCTGGGAGGCTACTCTCAGTTGGGATAGTTATCTCTCCTTTTGGGGGGGGAGAAGGGGGTGAAGTTTGCGCTGAACCTGTCTGCCAGTATGTTGGCAATGTCTGTGGGTTCAGTGATTTTTGTATAATTTTGGACTAATTCTGAGCATATCTGGGAGTTTCCACCCAGGTTTCTGACATAGCTGAAGAAGGCCTTATGATTGTCTTTTGAATCTATGGCAATTTTTCTCTCAAAGTTGGCCTTGGATGATTTTATGAGGGATCGTAGTTTCGTGCTAGTGCTGATCAAAGATGCCTGCCCTTTTTGGGATTTTGCTCTATCATGTAATAGCTTTCTCCTCTTATTGTAAAGTTTGTTTATGGCTGGGGTCCACCAGACTGGACGTTTGCCCTTGGTGGAAAGAGTCTTGGTTTTATTTGGGATTGCCTGATCCATGCAGTCCTGTAGGTGTTCATAGAAGGCATTTGTAAGGGCTTCCGCAGCTTGGGTTGTGGTTTCCATTGGCTCGGGGGCCTTGAAGGATACCACACCTGTCTTGAGTAGTGTGAAGTTTGCTTTACTGTGGTCTTTTTTGTTTGGGGTGGGGGCGGGATGTGGATTTCTAGTGAGATTAGTTTATGATCTGATCTCACCAATGAGGGATATACTTCCGGTGTGGAGCATTTTGTCCCCATGTTCGTGATGATGAGATCTAGTATATTTTCTCCTCTTGTGGGGACTGTGACTAGTTGTTCCATGGCATTTGAATTTATGAACTCCAGGAACCTTTGGGCTAGAAAGTTTGGGCTTGAGTAATGTTCCCAGTCTATATTCGGGTAGTTGAAGTCACCCAATATGATGGTGTTTGGTGATACATTTATACCCCCCAGTGTCTTCAGGAAGGCTGTGTGGGTTTCCTGAGTTTGAGAGGGTGGCCTGTAGCATGCTACAAATTGTAGAGCAGTTTTGCCTATGGTTAATTGCACCTGGATGGTTTCCGATGCTTCGTGCGTAGCCACCAACCTGGAGGTGTGGGTATCCTTGATGAATATGGATACACCCCCTCCTTTTGTGGTGTGGTCCGGGTTTTGGGGCCGGAAAGGAGCCTTGAACCAGGTTTCAGTCAGAGCACAGACATCGATGTTCTCCATACTGAGAAGGGCCTCGAGTGCGTTGAACTAATTAGTTGTTAACTTGTACTAAAGAGCTTGATTTATCTTGGTAAACGTAATCATGGCTACACATGCACGTGCACGCACACATTTCTAGCTTTCAAAAGTTTGTATTCATATTTTTAAATACACTTAGATGGAGACCCATACCTTTTATCTGTCCAGATTTTCACAGGATGCCCAGATTTTTATTTCATATTTTTGGTCTGTTTCTCATAATATTTGTGTTTTTTTCACAAATCACTTGGATTATCTGAGCATTAAAGTCACTAAATAATGACGCACATTGGAGTTTCAGACTTCATATTCTTCCAAAAAAGTCATTTTATCAACTTTCTAAGTTTAAAGAGCAATATTTAAAATCTGTTCCTATTTTTGGGCCTTTGTCCCCCCGTTGTCAGGCTTCATCCAGATTTCTTGGGCTAAGACGTCGGGAGGAGGTATTGAGAGCAGTTATTTAGCTTGTAAAAAGTCAAGTTGGTGGAAGGCTGCCTTAATAAAATTCTGTTGTGCAAAAGTCTGTGTTTATGCAAATCAGCATATTTTCTAATAAAAACACTGCAGCAAGCAAGCATCTTTTCTTGTTGCCCACATTATGAGTGGGGCAAGGACGCAGCCCACAAACATTTGTTTGTATTAAGTTGAGTGATTATTGCTGCCAGTTAAAAACAATAATGCAACAAAGCTAACTTCAGTGAAGTCAATTTCAAACAAAAACAATGCTACGTGCAAGAAATATGAAAAAAAAAATGTTTTTATTCTCCAGGTAGCAAACTAGAAGTTGACGGAAGATGCATACACATTTTGAAAGTAATATTTATAAGGTATTGAATTATTTGTTTAAAAAAATCATATCTTG
The DNA here is from genome assembly GCF_019279795.1 of Protopterus annectens. NCBI lineage: Eukaryota > Metazoa > Chordata > Ceratodontiformes > Protopteridae > Protopterus > Protopterus annectens. Next base: position 488,307,570 of record NC_056743.1, on the reverse strand, counting down.
CAGCCTACAGTTAGTTCACTTTAATCAGCCCCATAACTAATGTAATGAAAGCACTTTTCTATTTCATCATTCCAATGCACATCCTGCTTGCAGCAAATTTAGTCCTGACATAAATTCTGATGCTATCGTACACGTTTACATACGTTGAAGTTAAGAAATTGTAAATTACTATTTCTTGGACTACTAAACAGAATGTTAGCCCATTGAATTAACAGTCAGTGTAAACTAATGCACCTGAAATCAGATATACAGTATATCATAGGTTAAGTATGCAACAACAAAGAATGTTGAAAACACCCCCCCAATAGATTATCTTATTTTATGTCAGAAAAGGAAGCTGGAACTAATTCTGCAGCCTTCCCTAGATAATTTTATAATCATATTCTAGGAATATGGCTGTCTATTCCTTGCCAATGGCAAAGGCAGACGGTATATTATATTACCTCAAATTATCCTTGATACAAAAGGGAAATACAAACATTTTGTCCAGTACTGAATATTTTTGTCAAGAGAATAATTGCCAATAGAAAATGGTGTGGGAAGGTGTTGCATAGAACTGTTAGGAGCATCCAGTTCAATATCTTGGCAGGGAAGGAAGCCAACAAGTTGGAAATTATTTAAGAAACATTGATCCTTGTAATATTAGATGAACTTATATTAATGCACTGAATAGCAAAATTGCAGTGAGAAGTTAGAAGATTATAGTGATCTTCAAGATGTAGTGAGGCATCTGCATGTCTTCCCCGCAGTCGGGTGGGCGTTCAAAAGACGTGCGTAAATGGGCGTGCCTTCGCTGAAAGGTTGAACGTCGAGCTGGCACCTCGGCGTTCGTCAAAATCTACTGCCAATCATTAGAGGACCGGAGTTCCGCTGTGGCGACCCCTAATCGGGAAAAGCCGAAAGACAACAACAGTATAGAACAGTTGCCCATTCTAGTAGGTCTAATCAGTTTATTAACTAACTACCTTTCTAGCACTGTTACAATCCTCAGGACAGTCCATTTTTACGTGGCTGTACTGGTGTTAAGCATTTGTTGAACAACACACATTTTCATAGATATCAGACTGGATTCCTTATCTCTCTCTCTGTATATAGCTTAAATGCCCAAGGTCTTCCCTGTTTTTTTTTATTAATCATAGGCAAAGGAACTATTTAATTGTTTTGTATATTGATAGTCTATGACTTGAGAAGCCTTTTGTTTTCTCCAGGTGTTGTCCCCAACTGAAAATTTTTTTTTTTTTTTTTTTTTTTTTTTTTTGTTAACGTCGGTGTCAAGCCTGGGGCATTGTTTGTCCCCTGTAACACTATCTTATGATAAAGACATACCTTTTCAGTATGATCTTGATGAGGGATCTAGATATGTGCAAATTAAGTTAGGATCATCTAACTGAAGTATTTATAAGACACTTGTATATTCTGCTTATGTCATTGAGGACTACATCTCTATCTGTTATATGTCTAGTTTCATAAATGATAACGGGGTAGAGAGTCCTGAATGGTAAAATTCCTTGGATAGGTACTGAAGGTGTTAAATAAGCAGAAAAACTTCAAAATATGGTGAAGAACATTGGTTATAAGTTAATCAAGGAGAAAGTGATTTCTAGTGTTTAGTTTTGGCCAGGTATAAGAGATTATAATTAGGATGTGATAAAACAGAGAGCAAGGAATGGGTCTATATTGAAAGATCGAAAATTACAAAGTGCGAACGCTCAGAAGAGCAAAAATGCCATAAATCGAAAATGATTGGGGAGGGGCTGTGCCCCCCCCCCCCACACACACACACAGACACCCACACACCCTGCTAAATGTATATTCCAAATCCAAGATCGCACTACAGTGAATAAAGGGCAAATATTCCGATCTTCACTGTACTGCTTTAAAAAAAAAAAACTACAATTTGCGGCATTTTTGCTCATCTAAGCGTTCGCACTTCATCACTTTCGATTTTTCAATATGTAACCACAAGGAACAACTTTAAGAGCCTCTGCTGTGAAGTAAATCAAGTTAGTTTCCAAAGATGAGTTATTTCTTTTTTTCTGCAAACATATTGTGAAATGTGTGTAATAGTATTCTCCAAAAAATGTTGTGAGCAAGGAGGGGGATATAAACTGCTGCTTTAAGCAAATGAATTAGAGTCCGCATCAGCAGGAGGGTAGTGGATACCAAGGTGCATTTGAGGTTATGTTGTTTTCTTCAAAGTAGTAGCATAGCCCCACCTAGTCTATGCTAATGTCCAGGATTGCATGGTAGTAGATATCTATATAAGAAAAGAGGGGGCAGAGAGGTGTTGGTCAGGTCATTTATAGCTTATGTTCTCGACAATTAACTAGTGTTCTAAGCAGCCAGTTTTATTTAGCAATCTTTGAGCATTAATGTGTAACATATGAAATATTTTGTTGGATGAACCTTCCAATTTGCACAGGGAAATGTGAAGTAGAAACACTGAGGGTGCTTAGTAAAGAGGAAAAGAAGTTGTTTGTAAAAATACTGAGGTGGATTTCGATATGGAATCTGTGCTCAAGAAAAAGAACTAGAGTTTAGATTTATGTCCTCAACAATAGCAAACTTTTGTTTTAGTATGTTAATGAGTTGGAATGATTTACATATTAATTCTGGTATAAGTAAGAGAGTATTACTAAGTAGTTTTAATTAGATCATATACTATTTTCTTAGCACTGGGGTGGGAGACAAAGAACATAGGTTCATAGGTAGGTACTAGGCTATCGGCCCTAGGGCCCATATAAGCCTAGCCAAAAGATGTACCCTGGCTTTCGCCACCCAAGAAAATTATTTTCCTGTGTCCCTGTCGAGCAGAGCCACAGAAGTGATCCCCGGGGTGAATTTCCCATTTCCCATCCAGTCATCAAGATTTTTCTTGGAGTGCTAATGAGGAGCTCTGTTTGACATAGATAGGTAGTCTGTTCCAGAGTATGGGAAGTCTCTGGGACAGGAATCTATCCCTCCAGCATGTTCTGTTTATTGTGGTGACAAGGTTAAGGTCCCTAGAGCGTGTAGCTCGGAGGGATTGGGATTTCTTTAAGTGGAGCATGTCCAACAGCTCTGGGTTTGACATAGCTTTGTATGTTAGGCAGAGATCACCCCTGAGTAGGTGATATGCGATGGAGTAAAGCTGTAGCTTTTTGAGACTGTCTGCATAGGGCATCTGTTTGAGGCCAGTAATCGTCTTTGTGAGGTATTTCTGTGGTCTTCCAAGTTGTTGTAGATGTCTTGTGAGGTACATACCAAAAGGGGCGTTGTACTCTATAATGGGTCTAATGAGTGATGAGTAGAGGGGAACAATGACCTTTTTTTTTCTGGATGAGAATCCTTTTGTGATGAGATGAGCCATGTAGAAGGATTTCCTGACCACTGTGGCAATGTGATTATCAAAGGAGAGACTACTGTCCACCTGTGTCCCAAGGTCTCATCACACTTTCGGCATTAAGTAGACTACCAGCTATGTGGTAGTTCATGGGTACAGAGTTTTTACCAAAGGGGATGACAATACACTTTTTGGCATTGAGCTTCAGGCCATGGCTTTGACACCAGGTATCTGTCTCAGTGAGGCCCTTTTGTAGTTTGTCCACATCGTTAGGAGTTTCGATTATGGCTGCTAGTTTGCAGTCATCTGCAAACTTTGTTAGCCAAAGACCTTCTGTGTTGGCCTGCACTTCAGAGAAGTAGATACCAAACAGGAGAGGACCCAGGACTGAACCCTGTGGTACTCCACTTGTCACTGGTCTGTTGTTGGATTTGGAATCCGCTACTTTCACAGTGTGGGTTCTGTCCATGAGCCAGTTGGCAACCCATCTTGTGACATAGGGATTTATACCTAGTTTAGTGAGCTTATCTATAATTCCAGAGTGGGGGATGGTGTTGAAAGCCTTCGTGAGATCTAGATAAGCTGTGTGAACCATTTTACCCTCATCTATGGCTTTGGTGACTGCTTCAAAGAAGTCAATCAGGTTTAGGAGACATGATCTGCCTTTTACAAATCCAAACTGAGAAGGGTCCAGAGTTTGGAGATTACCAATGTCTTTGTTTATGAGTTCCATGATGATACATTCCATGGCCTTGCAGACCAGGCTCGTCAGGCTAATGGGGTGGTAGTTCCCGGGGTCCGTCGTGGCTCCCCCTTTGTGGAGTGGGATAACTGTCGTGGTGCGCCATTCAGTGGGTACAAAGCCTGAGGTGAGGCTATGACTGAACATGGTGTTTAGGTAGGGCGCCAGTTAATTCTGTAGTTCGTGTAGAATGCAGCCTGGGATATTGTCATGTCCCATGGATGCTGTGTTCTTGGCTTTGGCGAGTGTGTTTTTTACCTGTGCAGCCGTGATTATAGGAACTTTGCATTCTTCCAGTATAGAGATGGGCCCTCTAGGGGGTGAGAGGGGGGTAAAGTTAGCACTGACCCTATCTGCTAGGATGTTGGCAATATCAGTTGGTTCTGTATATTTAGTGCCATTATGCTGTAACTCAGAGCAGATCTGAGTGTTCCCATTTAGATTCTTGACATAGCTATAGAATGCTTTGTGGTTGTCTTTAGAGTCAGTGGCAATTTTGTTTTCGTAACTAGCTTTGGAGGATTTTATGAGGGATAGGGATCTCAGCTTTTTACTGAGGTTGACCAGGGAGTTCCTCCAGTCATGGGATTTTACTCTTTTTTGCAACAGTTTCTTTCTTCTGTTGTAGAGTTTGTTTATGGCAGAGGGCCACCAGATTGGCTTCCTTTTTTTGCAGGATAACATCTTGGTTCTATTAGGGATAAGCATGATCCATGCACTCGTGTAAGTGCTTATAAAGTGCATTTGTGTAGGATTCGGCAGTCATACCTCTATTGTCCGTCTGCATGGGTGTCATGAAGTTTGCCACTTCTGTCTTAAGAAGTGTGAAGTTGGCTTTTGAGAAGTTTTTTTACGATGGTTTCCCTAATTGGGGCTGGGGGTGGGATGTGGATGTCTAGGCTGATAAGCTTGTGGTCGGATCTGGCCAACGAGGAATTGACCTCTGGTGTGGAACACCAGTTTCCCATGTTGGTAATGACCAGGTCTAGGATATTGCTGCCCCTGGTGGGGATGTGAATAAGTTGATCCAAGGCGTTGGAATTTATGATTTCTAGAAAACGTTGAGCAAAAGAGTTGGTACATGAGTAGTTTTCCCAGTTAATGGTGGGGTAGTTGAAATCGCCCATTATTAGGGTGTTGGGTTGTACCCTAATACTTTCCAGTGTATCAAGAAATGAGGAGTGTGAATCCTGGGGCATGGTGGGGGGTCTGTAGCAAGCTACAGTTTGGATTGCGGTCTTGCCCAGAGTTAGTTGCACTTGGATAATCTCGGATGCATTATGCTGTGCAACTAGCCTGGAGGTGTGGATATCCTTAATCAATATGGATACGCCTCCGACTTTAGTGCTTCTTTCTGGGTTAGGTGGCCTAAAGGTGTGGTATGAACTGAAGCCTGGTAATGCAGGGGTGCTCTCTGGAGCTTTGAACCAGGTCTCTGTCACTGCACAGATGTCAATGTTCTCCATTTTAAGGAGTGCCTCGAGTGAGTGCATTTTGAGGTTTAGACTTCTAGCATTGAGTAGCATTACCCTCAGATTTTGCTTGCTTGTACCTGTTACGGTGGTGAATTTGTCATTTGAACCTTGCCTAAAAAAAGGCACTATAGGGGTGACAAGAGTCTTAGCCAGTATCCGGAATCCTAAGGGCGACAGGTGCAGGCCATCTCTGGCAAAGCATCGTGGACTGTCGATCATGTCATCCCAGGCAGACAAATACTGGATCCCCTTAGAATGACACCAGAAGCTTAGCCAATTGTTGAAGTGAATCATTTTGTCCTTGTACTGTGGTATCATTCTGGGTGATGCAGGATGCTACTTAGGGTTAGGGTCATACCTGCCTGGGATACAAGATCGGAGAGCTCCTCCATGTCTCTTTTCATGTAGTCCAGGGAGGTACGTCTTGGGTCATTTACACCAACATGGACAATGACAGTGTCATATTTGTACTTATTGTGGAGTGACCTGAGTGCATGTGTTATGTGGCGGATCCTGGCACCTGACAGGCAGCTGACAGTAAGTTTCTCCTTGTTTAGTCTAGTGAGTGGAACATCAGTGTGCCTGACTATAGAGTCACCTATGACTAGAGTGTTGGGTACGTTGTTATGCCTTATGGGCTGTGGTTGAGTGGCACACTGAGTTTGTGGGCTATGTGTCATTTGGGTTGTGTTGGGGGGGTGGAGTTTGCTTGCGTTTATGCTTTGGATGTCCCTGATGCTTGGGCAGGTTTTTATTGAGAGCCTTGGCAAATGTAAGTGTGTGTTTTGGGTTTCTGTGTGTGTGTTTTGGTGGTGTAGGTTTTGAGGGACTATGTGTTGAGTGTGGTGTGGTGTGGTGCAAGTGTTTACCCTCTCCTCTTGACTCTCTAGTCCAGTCTTGGGTGAAGAGAGCTTTGCTTCCAGTTTGGCTATACAAGTGCATCTCTCACAGGTTGTAGTGTTGGGTGGTAGGAGGAGAGGGTTATCTGTGTACATGAGGCAATTGCTGCATTGCCTCAAGATGCCCAGATTCATCAGGTAGACAGGAGAAATCACTGGGAGCTGACCCTTAGACATGCCTGGATAAGTGCTTATTTATTAAGTACTAAAAACTGCTTTCCACTAGACAAGTGAGAAAAGTTGAGTGCTGTAGTAATTTGCAGCTTATGTAGTGCTTACAATGAGTTCTGAACAAGTGCTGAGTTCAAAGAAACAGATTTGAGTGCTGAAACTAGAAAGCTGGCTAGATATAAGAAAAAAAAAACTAAGCTAGAAGGCTTCCCTCCAACACAGAAGGGCTTGGGGGCTCAGAAGCCTACAGTCTATACCACTTAACAGGAAAGGCAGGAAACAAGCTTACATTTTTTTTTCTTCTGTTTCCCAGATGCTCTCTTTGTACACGGTAGGAGTGCCTGAAATCAGAATATGATCTCCCTGTACTCAGCTGAGTGAGCAAATGAGATGGGCCCAGAAGGAGTATCCAAACACAAATTTACAAGAGGGGCGGGCAGTTTGAAGGCCACTAAGATTAACACCAAAACAAAAACAGAGAGGGTGGGTGGGACTAACTGAAGAGCAGAGTCAAAACTTCCAGTTCAGTTAATATTCCTGCAACACAGTTAAATCAATTTAAATACTGTATTCTTTGAAAAAAATTGAGGGAGTAGAATGGTAGGCAGATCTTGCAATGATAAGGGGCTGCTTTGGAGAAGTTTATTGACTTGTCTCTCAAACATTTTCTGTAGGAAGGTAAACTATTTGCAGCATAAAGAATTAGTAGTAGGCCGGAGTGTTAACATGAAGATGGAAATGGAAGCATGGACAGTTCTAAGCTCCGTGGATACTGGGCTGAGGAAGGAGGCAATAGAGTTAAAAACTGTGGAAGTTTCAAAAGGTTTTGATAGTCAAAGAATTTTAATGTGCAGTAGGAGGCCCGAGTCTACTGTCCGATTAGAATTAGAGGTGTGTACTGAGGTAAGGGGATGCCTACTGGAATTTACAGGTAAATGTGGGTATGTTTTTACTGTGGATATAAAGGAAATGATGCAGAGGTGGGAGAGATTGGGGTGGGTCAGGAGAGTAAAACACTGCTGAGGGTAATGTTTGTGAGTACAAACTAACTGTGTGTTTTGTGCTAACCAGTCAAGGACTCATAGTTTGGAAATTTCAACATGTATATTATATCATTAAGTCCATATTTATTATATACATTATACAAAGACCAGAAAAAAATGGTTCTCACATTGTGACAAAACTACATTATCACAAGGAAGAAGAGACAGTAGTGACCAAGCCTAAATTTAATCAAATTGCATCCATCCAGTGGCAATTACAGATGATATGTTTGGGTTCTCTGCAGTTAACAAGTTTTCCAAGCAGTCCAAGAGGCTAGAGTTGCCTTCATCCAATAATCTTTAAAAAAAGTGTGAAATCCATTTAATTGGGCTCCTTGTCTTGAATACAAGTAACAGCAAGAAAACCAAAGATAAAACAGAAATGTACTTAAAATATGTGTAAAAAGTTATGCCAAAACTAAATTCTGTACTGTAGAAATGTACATTGCCATGCCTCCAACTTCTCCCTTTTTGCAAAAATAAATATAGGCCATTGTCAGAATATGTAGCATATATTGCACAATAGGATTATTACAAAGAGAAAAAAATGTTCCAAGTGTATTTGTAGTTTTTGCAGACATATTTATTTTGCACTAAATTTCATTGTCTGCTAGACTCTAACCTCAGAAAAGATTCACTAAGGACACTATTCTTCATGTAACAGTTTGTAAGCACTGACTCTGAAAATTTAGTTGAGTTATGGTTTAAATATATGAAGGTTCCTGGGTGATGTAATCCCTGTTGGCTGCTCCTGCTGTTGCTGTTTAGTCAATCAGTGAAGTGCAACTTTTCTTGACCTTAAGGACTTTAGCACACTAGACCAGTCTGGCCACTACTACTGTTTTAAGTTCTCATAATTTTTTTGTTTCTTTATTTGTACTATCTTCCCATCTTTGCCTTTACCACCATATTCATCGTTTTCCTTTGTTCTTTCCTAGCATAAGTCCCTCCTCCAATGAATCCTGTCTTTGTATTATGTAATCAAAGTGTTTGAGTTTGTTTTATTATATCATTCACACAGTCGTCTGTATTAATGTCCCTTAACTATTGAGTGATTTGGCCTTCTTGTAGTCTGTGGAATTTTCAAAAGATTTTTACAATTACCTTCATCAAAAGATTTTAGCATCGTTTTCTTTTTATTCATCATAGTACTAGTAAAAGCATGGAAGAACACAAAGATAAAACAGAAACATACATAAAATGTGTAAAAGGTTAATATTTTCCCAGCAATTTGACTCCAGCATCTGATTAATCTAGCTCAACGTTTCACAGGGTATCCCAAGAGTGAATGAAATAAGTAGGGTGACAGCATGCAGATTCATTGCACTCCATTTTTATTCTTAAATGCCCAGTTATTCCATATTTAAATCTAATTTTGCTTCTTGGTGTGAGTTCAAATACCCCAGGAAGCAAACAAGGTTGCGCAACATCCTCACTTCACAGTTTGTTAGGTCCCATACAGTTAAAGGTTTTGAAGTAGTCAATAAAGCAAATTGTTTTCCTGCGCCCCATTCCTTTCTGTATTGTCTTGCAAATGTTGGCAGTCTGACATTTAATGACTCTACTTCTTGTAAAGCCAAGCTGTATATCTGTCAGCTCTTAGCCTATACTGTTGGAGTCTAGCTTCCATGATCATAATCATTGCCTTCTTAGCATGCAGAATAAGTACAATTGTTCAGTAATTTTAAGATTCTTGTCATTGGCCCTTTTGGAATTGGGATATAAACTGGCCTTTTACACTCATCTTGCCACTGTTATGTTTCCCAAATGTCTTGGCAAATTATGAGCAAAAGTGTAATAGAATGTTTTCTCATGGTTTTAAACAATTCATCTAAATGTTCACCAATTCCTACTTTTTTGTTATTAGCAAAGCTTTCTAGGGCCCATATGACTTCATTCTCCAGGAAGTCTGGCTTCAGATCAAAGAAAGATTCCATCATATTTATCAGTGATGTTAGGGTACTCCTTATATAGTCCTATATATTCCTGACACTTGTTTACAATATTTTCTGCTTTTGTTGAGACCCTCCCATCCTTATATTTTTTTTTACAATGGATATCTCTGATACCATTGCCAGTCACCTTGAAGAGAAACCTCTAGGTTTCACATGGTTATGTTTTTCCATGTCTTTGTACTGTTCAATAAAACCCCTCTTTTTGTGGTTCTCTTGAATTTTGCATTCAATTTAATACATTTTTCTACCTCTGTCGTTTGCTCTCGATCTTTCCTCATCAAATTCTAAAATCTCTATATACAGCCATTTTGCTTTCTTAATCCACGTTCTAATTGAAATTATTTTAATGATATCTCCTTGACAATGTCAGACACTTCTTTTTATAATTGTTTACGCCTAATCCCTTAAAATAAGTTCTTCACTTCTACAGCTTATTCTCCTGAAATATTGTTATGCGTGTGTCTACTTGGCTTGAGGGGAAGGTTCCTGTTTTAATTTTATTTCAACGTTTGCTTTGAGAAGCTGATGGCATGAGCTACATTCAGCTGTGTGCCTCATTTTGCTGATGTATACAGTTCTTCCATCTCTGACATAAAAATATATAGTCAACCTGATCTTAATACTGACTATCTGGTAATCTCCGAGGATGTTGAAAGTGAGCATTTGATATTCCCATTGAAATACTTTGGATAATTCTACTAGTCTATGTCCCTCTTCATTATTGTAACTGTTCTTTGGCTGCCAAATTTAGCATGCCAATCATATTTGATAAATGCAGTATTGTTTGTTTTTAGAGTTATATCCAGAAGGTGCTGCAGATCCTCCTAAAACTGTTTTAACATCTTCCTGTTTGATATCTGCAGCTGGAACTGTGTTCTCTAAATAAAACAGGAAAGACCACCAGTGTTATAAGCCCTGAGTACAGTCCAGGTGTCCTTGTTTCAATTAACATCTTGGGTACCTGATGTGCAGGCAAGGAAGGATGTTTATGACTATCCTGAGGCAGGCAGAGTGAATGCCCTTGTTTACATTTCATGGTTGATTAGTGGTGAAAGCTGAGAATGCAGAGGGGAGGCATGGTCATAAGGGGAAATAGATGTGGGACATTCTCTGAGTCTGAGCAAAGGTGAGACTTTGTGCTGGCACATCCACCCCTGGATGTTTAACAAGATCAAGTGCGAACCACAAGACCAGCACTTAGGTGCTCCAGATTGGATAGCAGCACTTCCAAAAAATAAAAATCCAAAATCTGGAAACATAGGGTCGAGCAAAAGGTAGAGTGAATATCAAATACTTCATTCTGGTAAAAGCAACAAAATCACAAGGGTTTCGGGAATAACCCTTCCTCAGTCTGTTGCTTTTTACCAGAATAAAATATTTGATATCCAACATGCCTTTTGCTTGAACCTATGTTTCCAGATTTTGGACTTTTATGATTGTACACCAGAGTATTCATTCTCCTTGCCGGCCCTAGACATTGTTTGAATAGAGCCTTTGGGAGGCCAAGGCCGATTCTGTAGACATGATGACTGAGGAGAGCTGGTGACAGATGATGGTCACCTGCTTGGAGTGAAAAATAACTAAAAGAAAGCAAAGTGGCAAAGGAATGTTGTCAATAAATTGAAAGGGTTTTTTTTATTAAAAAAATGATGCAAAACAATACTTTAATGGTACAAATTCTTCTTCTGGACATGAAGAAAAGGAAATATATAAACCCTGCAGTCTCTTTGCCAATTTGGATTTAGTGCCAAAATAAATTTAGTGTAGCTTACTCTTGGCCTAATTCTTTAGATGAATATCTTCAGATTGTATCAGGCTCTTTCAAATTGACTTTCCTCTTCCACAGAAGACATCCAATAATTGATTTTACAGGAAAAAACCTCCCCTTCATTGAAAGGCTAAGTTTGTTTTCTGCAGTCATGGGGTCTCATTTTTTCCCCATTAAGCTCACAAGGTAATTGTTATATGTACAGTTAGGATGAACCATTCTTGCTAAAAAGATCTCTGTTTTTTTAAAGACGAAATCACATTTTATATACAGTAGTATTTACAAAAGACCTAGTCTTCAACAGATAACACAGTATGCAAAATTATTTATACTATGAATTTTCACACATCTTAGGGTGAGAGCCACCCACTGTGTTATAGAAATTAAACTTGTATTGCTGTAATGTTGAAAGTCTTACCATGGAATATGATTTAGATCATTCTCTCATTTTTAGCTTGTAACTGAACACTGATTTTGATACTCACTTATTTGCTGCAATGGCTACACCATTCTTTCTGTAAGATTCTTGTCCGCAATAGAATAGTTAATTCAGTACATTTTAGTTTACTAATTCTCAACATACTGATATTTATTCAGCTCCTCTTTATCCACATTACATTTGTATTGATTCATAGTTTTTATATTACAAGTTCCAGTGGTGTCTAATTCTCTGCTAGATCAAAATTTCCCTTTTTTTCTGAGCCCTTCAGCAAATGGACATCCACTCAGATTTTTTTAAAGCCATCTGCATCACAACCTCTAGGGCTACCCATACATGTTCTCTCATCTTCCCTGGTAGTCGGCTCAGCACCTTTAAACTTGAATATTACATAATCTGGTGCAATTGCAACATGTCTGTGGGTTGTCTTTGTTCATGTGGTTTTCTTGGAAAAATATTGGAGTAGATTGCTATTACCTCCTCCATTAGACCATATATAGTCTGAGCCCGCTGTCATGCCCTACTCCTCTTGGGTGGCTATATATGGTATTTCCAGTAGCTTCTCCGAAATGCACAATAACTTTTACTGAAATAAGGTAATGATCCAGTGGTTGATTAAAAATAAATAAAAAAAACTTGTAAAAGCTACTCCATTTCTATTGATAGCTTCTTCAAATCCAATAAATGTCCCTCTGGAAGGAAAAAAGCTCTGTTTGAAGGGAAGTTATGTCTCAGTGTCGGTCATCATATCATTGCTTCTTGTCAGGGAATGTACAATATGAGCTTTACACCAACAGTAACATGCACAATTTCATTTGTAAGGCATTTAAATGCGAAAATTGTCTCCTCCATGACTGAGCTCAATTTGAACAAAGGAATAAAGCTCTGGCAAAGGCCCAGTTAACCTGAGTTTTATTAGTGGTTTAGGAACCTGGTAGAGGTGCTATGGAGATGACAGGCATTCCTAGATTCAGATTGTCCAGGACCATCTGATTTCATATTCCCTCAGAGGTAGGTATCATGGCAATAATGACACAGGGGTGGGTATTTGGCTACCATATCAAGAATATGGTTCTCCTCATTGTAGGCATGTCAATGTATGTCACAAGGGAAGGGCATTGTGCCTTATGTGCTGATGAGGTTAACCTGTCCCCTATCCAAGATGGGGATATTAAGACCCACAATCGAAAAACACCATCATTGCTGGAATGCTGCTGAGGGGATAATCCACTATTGAGGCTTTTCTGTATGACAGCCTCCTCTGGCCAGCACATGTGCAAACTGAAGAATAGTCAATATAGGGGAAAGAAGAACAGGCAATGGAAAAAAGCATATAGAAAAAATAGGTGGCCTCTACACAAACTGTAATAAACACAGTGCAATATCAGGTTAGCTAATCTCTCCGATTATAGCAAGAAGTTTATTGATGTTATTTATTTGGTACAGTATCTTTGAATTGTTTCAAGTTTTTTATGTCTTAAAAATGCAAACATTTTCTATTAATGTCCTTATTACTGATTTATAGAGAGTAAATAATATCTTCCTGAGTCTCCAGGTTACCATGCATAGAATACTTTTAATTTCTAAAATCATTTTCTGGTAATGAAGGTGGTGTTATCTTTAACTCAGAAATAGCTATACGAATTTCAAAATGTAAGTGGCTATTTGCTGTGACAAGCAGTTCTTCAGCTAGGCTTGTATCAGACAGCAGCAAATAATTTAAAGAATATAGATAGCAGTGGCTTTCACACCTATATAAATAACCAAAACATGGTATGAAATTAAACACTATATGGCTGTTAGATGCTAGGATATTTCATTTGTCCATTACCCTTTGGAGATGTGATTGCTCATTAATACATTATTGTAGTGACTTTAGAATTATTTGCAAACTTTAAAACCCAGGTTCGATTGGTAGAAGGCATGGGTAACATAAGGATTTTAAAAAAGAAAAGGGGAAAGGACTGACATTTGGATGACACCCCAAGTCACTGAACATGCCAGAGGTCATTACACTTATTTCAGCATAGAAAGTAGCTGGCTTTAGGAGCATAGAGATCCAAGGTACTTGTTTATAACCTCTGTTTCTAAAGTACAGCTAAGCATTTAGGATTGTTTATAAAACTTTGTATAGCTATCGGCTCAGAAGTGAAACACATGGGAACAAGTGTCCTTGTTATTATACCACGCAGTACAGAAACAAAAGTTTTGTGAGGTCTAAATAAAGTGTATCAATTAATATACCATTATCAGTGGACTCCACAAGTCATTAGTAGCTTATCAAGCTGAATATATGTAAATGACCACTTATAAATCCATCTTAGTTAATATCAGCCTCGAATAATACATTTGGATGCAATTTCAGTAGTGGTACAAAATAATGATAATAATTGCTTACATATTTAAGAAGACAAAGCTAAGAATTATTTATGGATCACTTCCTGCACAATTGGTGTAACTGTCAGTACCTCTCTTGACCCCATACTAATTTTAACTGTTGAGTCACAATGGAGGCAAAACCTAAGCTGAGCTCTTTCTTTGAGGACATGCTACCTCAGAGAAATGTCAGCCTGTCAAATGTTTTTTTCTCTGAGGTATCCCTACCTCAGAGTTCGAAATATTAAGAAGTAAGGATGGAAGGGGTACACACTGAGGAGTGTGGTAGATTGTTTCTCACAGCAAAACCTGATGCAAAAGTTACATTTCTCTTTTTCTTTCAATGTCACTTTAGCTACTACTTAACAGAGAGATGAAAAACTTAATTTGAAATGTCAGCAGCAGTTATGCATTTATATTTTTACACATTTGTATTCCAAATCATTTAATGCAGCATTTAAATGCTCGCCAGCTGGAACCAAGTCAGCACATTTCCATTTCTGCTTATTAGGAAGCATAAATCAAGATATGAGATTAAATAGGCAACTTACACCAAGAACTTTTTAAGCATTTAAATCGGTCATGTGGATCTGGGAAAGAAAAATGAAGTATACACATTAGACACTGTTGTAAAAGAGTGCAGTTTTGCATATAAGCATCTTTTTTTTTTTTTTTTTACTGTTTCTTCCCTTTTATTATACTACATTGTGTGATCTACATTGTACATTGGAATTGATTGATGAGGATGTGTCCAAACACATACAATGGCAGACACTGATTGCGTAAATGGCTACTCTCTCAAAACCAAAAAAAAAAAAAAAAAAAACACTGCCACTGCTAACTCTTCATTTACAATAATTTATTCAAGAGCTTGTTTCAGTCCTGAAGTATGGAAGGAGGTAGGACTAATTTCATTTCCTAAAGTTGGCTGCTGTGCTGAGATGGCCACTTTCATGCTATAAGTTTGACTAGTTTAGTGGTAAAGGTGTTTGAAAGAACAGTTCTTGCACTCTTCCCAAACTCTGCTAGACAGCTGTATGATTTTCTTCAGCAAGGGTTTACAGCAAGAGGATGTTGCGAGAAGTCTTGTCAACTTCTACATCAATGCGATTGATGCATTTGGATTAAAATGCCCTCTAGATGTATATGCCAAAGGTATTCTGCACGGTCACCCATTCCAAAATTGCATGTTATGTATCCACAAACATTATCAAATTCATTAGGTGCTGGGTGGAGTGCTGGTTATTAAACAGAAGGTGTGGGGTTTGAGTTGAAAGGAAATTATCCAAAGCTAATACAGTTAATGTTGGAGTACTTCAGGGCGCTCTCTTGTCTTTCAAAAGGTGAAGTCTGGCTTAGTAAATATGTAGATGGCATGAAAATAGGAATAATGAGGAACTTCTTAAACCAAGGCAAGTTACAGAATTTTGTGGGCAATCTTTATGAATGATCTGTGTGCAATGCATTTTTAACCCTAGAAAATATAATGTGCTACATTTTCAACAGGTTATAAACAATATCCATATGTTGTTAACCAGAAAATTATTCCTACCATAAACACAATTGAACATGTCTGTATTTTTGTTGTTGAACAGCTAGAATTTAAGGTGCATGTTCATGCAGAGGGTTAAGGCTGTGAGTGGTAATTCCTGTGGTACAGGGTTTGATTCCCACAGCCCTCATTTGCTTAATGTATAACCTTGAACACAAACCTCATCGATGTAACTCTTCATCACAGGGCCTACCATCCTACTGAGTGCTGCCATGTTGATTCACAAATCATAGGGAGTTTTGTGGAATACAATGCAGTTTCACAGTTTTCAAAATCTTGTATATGCTGTAGCATGCAGGTGCAAACTGAATGTATATGGATGGAATATATCTAAATATCTGGAATGTCCCGAGAGCTGCTACAACCCTGAAGTAAAGAAGGATAAGACATGCCATTGATCAACTAGTGTGAAGTTCAAATGGCACAAGGCTCATACTGTGGCCATTGTTACCCCACATTCACAATACTGTTCAGTGTTTTTGATCAGTGGTCATCAAAAGGATTTAGATTAGCATGGAACTGCTAGTGTCACTGCAGTCTGGCTGGCTGTCTGGCAGCTACACCAAATACATTATTTCTGTCCCCTATACCTAGGGTATATAGCATTCATGTTAATGTACCTACTGTTAACTTTTTTTTTTGCCTTTACAAGTTAACTTTTTTCTACGTTATGTTGCCTGCATCTCCACTGACTGTCAAGTTTCCTTTGACTGGATATTGCCCATTTGTTTGCCATGTACTGGATAGTCTCCCAAGGATCCAGGTAGGACATCACCAGGTGGTTAGGCAGCCATGAGGGTGTTTGTTTGATACCATCAGCATTTCAGCTATTGAGGGCATTTCTAGTAGCCTAATCCCACTTCTGGGCAGGGCAAGTGTGATTTGTCATTATGTAGGATCAGTGTCTTCTTCACATGTGAATAATGCTGTAACACCCATCTTGAAGGCTTATACCAACTTGTGGCTTGGTGAGCCTAATGCCCATCCCCAGATCATGTATTTGCAGACCAGTCCTACTTGAAAAAAACTTGTACATTACTTGTCCACCTTCTCTCAATACCAGCTCTCTGTCTCCTGATCACAGCTTGTATGCATTATAGTACGGTCTTCATTTCTGTATGTCATTGGATGTGATTTTGCAAGGTAATGTATTTTGGAGTACACTGTTGGAGTGCTAACAGTTCCAGGTGTTTATATTGTGTATGGGTTGTATGGTTTCATTTATGCTACTATATTCTTCATTACCACCTGCAGACTTTTTGCTCAGCTGTCTATGAATTATTGTATTGCTCCAGTGCAGAGTTGTGTTTATAAATTCCACCTTTTGTACTATTGCTTTACTTCTTTTTATTTTCAGTATTTTATGTAGCTGTATGCAGTCCTTTAGGTCATTGTGAATCATAACCAGACTGTGTAGATTGATAGGTGTTTGGTGAATCATAGCATTTTGGGATTAATATACTTCATTAGCATATAAACTCACCTGTTATGCCATCATGTAGCCATCATCTAGGTAGGTTCAGCCACAAGTATGAGCTAATAAAGTAATAATGCTGAGTACTGTAGGGGACAGGGGTAATTGCAGTCTGACTGCTACCTCATTACTCTCTGAAATAATGAAAGCAGAAAGTGCAGCACAGTTTTAAGTGATCCAAACTGATGACTGTTACTAAAGAAAGAAAGAAAAAAAATTACCAAGAGAAATAAGAGCATCCCCCCAGCATCCCCCATGTCATATGACACTATATTAACTTATTCTTGTTCTACCTCTGGGATAAGAGATAATATCCTTATCCACATAATGCATCTGTCTTAGAGATACTACTACTACTATCAGTTTAATAAAAAGAGACTCTGATTTGGGAATGGCAGCATGGGAATTGAAGTTCCATCATCAAAACATGGTTAGTAGGGACAAGTCCTGCATATCCCCAGCATGCACCCATCTCCCTGCCTCTACATTCAGGAAGTTAAGTACATGTTATTGAGTTATCTTACATTGTCTTGTACTTACTACAAGACTAGTAACTGAGTGCATTAGTTGTTAGTTCAAGGGAGAACTGCAGTGCTGGTGCTGCGGTAGTGTTGTCGCCTCACAGTAAGATGTTGTCCTGTTCAACTCTCAGCTAGAGCGTCTTCTGTATGGAGACATGCGTGAATGGGCGTACCTTCATTGAAGGTTGTGCATCAGAGCTGGCAGCTCGGTACGTAAAAATCTACTGCCAATCATTAGCGGACCAGAGTTCCGCTGTGGCGAGCCCTAACCAGGAAAAGCTGAAAGACACAGGTTGTTAGTTCAAGGGGGTGACACACTTCTCACAAACAAATGCCCTACACTTGATAGTCTCAAAAAACTCCAGCTTTACTCCATAGCATATCGCTTACTCTGAGGTGATCCCTGCCTAACATATAAAGCTACGTCAAACCCAGAGCTGTTGGACATGCTACACCTAAAGAAATCCCAATCCCTCCAAGCTACATGCTCTAGGGACCTAAACCTTGTCACCACAATAAACAGGACATACTGGAGGGATAGATTCCTGTCCCAGAGACTTCCCATACTCTGGAACAGGCTAGCCATCTATGTCAGGACAAGTTCTTCATTAGCACTCTTCAAGAAAAGTCTTGATGAGTGGATGGGAAATAGGAAATACACCCCAGGGATCACTGCTGTGTCTCTGCTCAATAGTGGCACAGGAAAATAACTTTCTTGCCAAGTAAGCCAGGGAACCTTTTTGGCTAGACTTACGTAGGCCCTTGGGCCAATAGCCTAGTACCTACCTATGAACCTATAATGCCATGCCTGTTAACATTTTCCTTGGCTTCTTCCTGTTGCCTTGAATTTAGTCATAGTCAAAGCATCCTGGTTTGGCAATATCATTTTTTAGAATAATGGTTTTCAGTTTTCGTCTGCTGGTTATTAGTCTTGTGACATTTCTGGTGATGAAATAAAATATCCTGCCTTTTGTTTTGTGTGTGTGTGTGGGGGGGGGGGGGGCACAAGACTCTTCCTTTCTTGAGTTTAAGCAGACTGAAAGAATGGAAAAAAGAAAGCAGCAGCCAAAATTATCAAATGGAAAAGACCACCATCGCGCTTGAGGAAAATCTGTGAATTTTTGTTTGCATCTTACTGCATTGCAGACACCCTCACAATGCAATACAAATAATATTCTTGCAAGACAATCTATACCTTAAGAGATCCAAAATGTATAGTTACCTACAAAAAAAAGTGCCACAATTTGTGCATAAAATTCAACTAAATCTACACCTGAAATCTAGCATACATAATAAGAATGGAAAATTCATGTATTTTTTCTTCTGCATAATAATAAGCATGCAAGATGCATAACTAATGCATGTCTTAGCGTATTGGATTTGTAACACATTTACGTTTGGACATCCAAAGCACATTGCAACACTGATGTGGTAAGGATTAAAACACCTGTTGAAATGTAAAAGATTCAATTGTACAAGGCATACACAAGGACAGTTTATTATATAGAACCAGTTTGATTATCCCCATTTCACATTCAAGCTTGTGCAGTTCAAACAGGCATCACAGAAATTTTGCTCTGTGGTGCAGACAGAGTCACGAATGCTATGCCAGGGATCAGAGTTCATTTTCATGCAGGGAGCCCAAAGCTGGAGATAGCTCACTAATGTAGGTGCAAGGAACACAATCATAAGGAAGTGGGCAGAGTACAAAAATGGACTTACTCCCTGTAGAAACCATTATAATAACTGTATGGAATCAAATGTTTTCCAGCTTACAATGAACAGCAACAGGCAGAACAAAACTATATATGTGGGTGCATGTATTTTTGTTTGGCATTTGTAAAAATTAATTAAAAAAAAAAAAAAAAAAATATATATATATATATATATATATATATATATATATATAGACACACACACACACACACACGTGACAGGCAGGCAGAGTCGGTGAGTACTGAAAGTTGGAGTGTAAATTTAAAAGGAGAAGGGATATTGCTAAATGGGGATGACAGACAAACAATTACATCTTGCCCCCTTCCACTAGAAGGTAGGATGCCTGAATGAACATGTTGATCAGAGAGGTTGCTGAGATCCCTTGCTACATGTTGAGAAGACAAGAAGAACTGATATAAAGGCTGTATTTATTGTCTTTGCTGGAATTAACTTGCACAAAATGTAAGAAACAAATCCAAGATTATCACTGCTAAGCAGTGTTATCTAATGACCAGAGGCATAGATAAGTGGATAAAAAGGTGTACGAGTATCACTGTAATATAATTGCAACTGATAGTGGAAACAAAGTAGGTATTTTCACACATCCACCATTTGTTACAGGTAGTGCAAATGTACTTCAGCGGTAGTCTAAGTGAAACCACAAGTTAAAAGAAGAAACACATTATTTGCTGTGAGTGCATTAAGTTCTGCATGCGCTAAAATGTAGTGCTAGTTTTATCTGTGATTCGCGTGAAGCAGCCCTGCAGGTATGATTAGTAGTGCAGTGCTGTTAAGATGGGAAACTGCAAAACTAAGCCTGTATCCAAAACTGATGTTGCAAAGTAGATTAAACCATGTTGATATTTTGAGGCGACCCTTTGGCTGGGGCTGCACCATTAAACGGAGTGTAGTCTGTGATAACACTGGATAAACAGGCTGCTTTTAAAGTGTACCACTGTTATAATATACTCGTTCATTGTGTCAATGTCCATATAACTCATAGGTTCATAGGTTGGTACTAGACTATTGGCCCTAGGGCCTATACAAGCCTAGCCATAACAATTCCCTGGCTATTTCTTCCCACACTATTTACTTCCCTGGACCCCTATCTAGCAGGGCAACTGACATGATCCCCAGGGTGAATTTTCTTTCTCCCATCCAATCGTCAGGGTTCCTTTTGAAGAGGTCCTAAGGAGCATATGATTAACATCGTTAAATAATCCATGAAAGGATATATGTTAATGTGGGATTTGTTCATGTATGGAATTGTTTAGTCATAAGGGCTATGAGAGCCAAGCCTGAATAAAACCCGTTATAATGCATACCGATCTCCTGCCATTGATAATTTCTGTTATGCTATATGCACCTAAGACGAGGTAATGGAATAAGTAATATGTCTGTTGTTTCCATAATAATCATTTTTGTAGCAGTGTTATTCATGGGAGGTTGGCATAATTTGGTGAGATGTTGGTGTATATCGTGAGAGGTTGGCATAATGGTTAAGGTGGTTACCTTACAGATACCAGGTGCAAGATTTGACTCTCCTATAGGGTAATTGGCGAGACTTAAAATGGCCCACAAGAACAATTAGCCTAATACTAATTTATGAACCTATATGACAAAATGTAGATATAGTATCTTGAAGAATGAATGAGAGACTTTGTTTTATTTTTTAAAAATATATATCCTTAAAGAGTTTAAAAGTATTTGTAATCCACATGCAATAAAACAGGCAACGTGCTTCACACTGAATATGGGGTGAGCAAATATAAAGATGACTAGACATATAGTGCTGTTTTTTGAAAACTATATTGACTCTTCTGCCTCACTGATTATTCACTGGAGTAGGTGAGAGATTTTCTGAGACACACCTCACCAGCATTTGTTTCTTTTTAAGTCAGAGCTTCTAAGATCGCATGCTTTAGTATATCTTACAGTGCATTTCATTAGCCTTCTGTTTTAACATTCTAAATGAAATGAAAACTTTGTTCAACAGCAAAAGGAGGTGGGAAATCTAGATAACCCAAAGCTGTATGGGACCCACAAAGACTGCAGGGCTTAAACGTTTGAATGAAAAAGTTCTTGAAATTCCCTAAATACAAAGCATTCATAAATAAATTGCATTACCTTTCCACCTTAGTTGTTAAAATGGCAGCAGCAACTTAACTGATTTCATTTCTAATTATATGTAATAACACTTGGGTTTCTCCAAAAAAATCAATAAAAAAATAAGTCATCCACACAGCGGTTTTACAAACTAACAGGTTTTTCTTATCAATTCTGCCTAACTTAACATGTTATAAATGGAGACAGTCTCTGGCTGTTACTGTACTTATAGGTGTGCTGTTCTTGGCTGGCTTTTTGATCTTTGGATTCTTTCTACATGTACATGTTTTTTTTTTTTCACTCTGACCCAACGAGATAGGTAATTGCTGTTTTTAATCAAGTCCTTCTCTTTGGAGAATGTAGCTGTTTGGATAGTTCAATCAAATAAGAGTTTGAGAAATACAAATATACTGGCATGAGCAGTATCCCCTAGTTGCCAACTCCTGCCTTGCTTGTCTGTATGAGATATTTGTTTGACTACTTGTATTATCTTATCAGATGTATGCCTTTGCTACCTTGTAGAATTGTTAGGTGTATAAATGGGATGTGCTTTGCTTAGTGCCTGAAATTTGCTCACCATCAGGAATTATTTTTGCAACTTCTGACTGTGTATCTTAACCAGATAATGCTTTTAGTATTCTACTTGGATTAACTTGTGGGAACACAATATTCATGTAAAATGTGATTAAAATTTTGAAAGAAACATAGAAATGAATTAGGTTTGCAAATGTTTGAGAATCCCTAGCACTACTGTATCCTTTGATTTAATGGCAGTCAAAACAAATGATGATGCTGAAAGCCTCCATCGTTATAGTTTGTTTCAAGTACTGAAATATACTGCTTCAGCCAAAAACCCAGTAATAAGGCACAAGTCACCAGACGAATCCAACATATAATTTATTCCAATTCACAACTTAAAACACAAAACCAGAAAAGCATTAAAGCCACATAAGCACTGCATTTTTGTGGAAAGGTCTTCATCAGATGCTAAAAACTACACCATAGTAGTAATTATTATAATTATAGAAATTATTACTATTACTATGGTGTAGTTTTTAGATGCTAAAATCTACACCATAGTAATTATTATAATTATAGGGATTATTAATATTACTATGGTGTAGTTTTTAGCATCTGATGAAGTGCTTTCCAGAAAATGTGGTGATTTATGTGGTATTAATGCTTTTCTAGTTTTGTGTTTTAAGTCGCAAATTGGAATAGGTTATATATTGGATTTGGCTGGTGACTTGTGCTTTATTACTGGGTATTTGGTGAATTTAAGTACTAGTGTTGTCCGCTTGCACTGCTTCAGCCAAGCACTCTCTTCCACTATAAGTTCACATCCAGTAGGGTAGTGGTTCTGAAACTTTACAAGCTGGAGGATCCCTTTTATAAAGGAAATATTTTGGCAGACCCCTATATTTTGAATTGCGTTTTTAGACTATTGATTAATAATTAATGTTAAAGAATGTGTTATGTATTATCAGTGCTTTTTTTATAAACAAAATGATGGTAGTATGCATATGTTGTGTTTGGGTCAACCCCCCCCACATGCAGCTATTCCAGTGTCCCATTACTTGGCTATTTCTCCCCAGTTGCCATAAATACTGTTCAAAACTCCATGTGCATAGTGTTTTCTGCTTTACTTCTGCAATGATTATAGATATTTGGATTTAATTTAAACATTTATTTCAAAATTTATTGCACAAACACTGATAGATATTTGCTAAATAAAGCAATACAGTCTCGCAATGAAAACAGACTTAGCATTAAAACTTTTCTACCTTTGAAACTCACATTCAAAGAAAATGCATCTTTGCCAGTGGTGGATTAAGTTTTCCTTTGAGCTGCTTTCAGATCGTAGGCCCCTTGCACACATTTTTAGGACAATGCAAAAGTTCTTTGATTCTCCTTCCTGATAATATATAATAATTAAATTATATCCCTTGTATAATACAGCACCACTTAGTAGAGCATGTTTTAAATTTATAGTTTTGAACATTTTTCCAGTAAGCAATGAAACAAAACATATGAACCAATAATGACGAAACTGCACAGATCAAAACATTTCAACCATAAAAGGCCACTCAAACTTCTGTCATTACAATCCAGCAATATCAGTCAGTATGCCCAATCTCTGCAGAAGTAAAAGTCATCTGAATAATTCCACATTAAATAGATCTGTAACTAATGAAAAGGTTGCTGCTAGCAAACAACTTTATATTTCAGTGTTTCATCTACAATTCAGTGCCTGCTGCCCTTGAATAAATTGCCTTCTGTGCTACATTAAAAAAAATGGTAAGCTGGTAATATTGCATAGGGAATTGATGGCAAACTGAAAACAGGTTAATAGTTACTAGGCAACTCATCCAAACATGCTCAGGACTGCAGCACCCCATCCCCCTAAAATACAACACAGTATCAGCAATCCATCTACATGCTGCGGCAGTAGAACCCACAGCCTTCTGCATCAAAATAGAAGTAGACTACCTGTTGTGCTACTAACACTGCTTTAAAATTCTGCATCACAATAGTGATACCATTTGCTAAACAAAAATGTTGCACATTGTAAAATGAATTGGCATGAGCATCAATAAACTTCTCTTTCCTTGAAGCTCACAATTCCTTGAAAATGCGCTTGAAACTAAATTCTTTGAAAATTGCACCCTAAACTCTGTTCCTTGAAAAATGCAGCTTGGTAGTTGAGTAGAAAGGATTTGCCCTGTTCTTTCCTGTAGGTAAGGTACAGGATTTGACCCTAAGCAAATTACTAACCACCTGCTAACTCTAACTAGGGCATTTCACACAGTCTCACACATACCTCAACCTCTTAGTAAAAGAAATCTGGACAAAGCCTAAAAGAATGTTCTCGTGAACTTAGAAATGCTAGAATAACAGGATTTGTGTTAGTATGCATTTTTCTAATATAAAGGATATGAAGTCTAAAACTCAAAAATCTGTCATTATTTAGCAATTTCATTCCTTTTCATGAGGAACAGACAAAAATATGGGCAAAAACCTGGACAGTCAAGGGGTATGCTACCTACCTCTTAACACACTTCTCTCCCTCATACACACGCACCATACCTCTCAGCCTCTTAGTGCAAGAAATCTGGATAAAGCCTGTCATAATGGGTGGGACAAAGACCCAAAACCATGGACGCATTTTAAATATTACTCTTATAAACCTAGAACATTGCTAGAATAACAGTATTTCTTGTTGGAATGCATTTTCTGAAGGATATGAAGTCTGAAACTCAAATGCATGTCATTATTTAGTAACTTTAATCCTTAAATCATCCCCGTGATTTGTCTAAAAAATACAATTTTCATCAGGAACAGGCCAAAAATATAAGGCAAAAATTTGGACATTCTGTGAAAATCTGTGCATTTGAGAGGTACAACACACACACACTAACCCCCTACCTCCCCCTTGCACCCCTCCTCCCCCATACCTCTCAACCTCATAGTTTTAGAGGAGGAAATCTAGACAAAGCCACAAATAATGGGGCAAAGGCCCAAAACTAGGGACGCCTTTTAAATATTGCATTAGTATGAATTATGAAGTATAAAGTTCAAATGTCTGCCATTGTTTTCTGACTTCAGTCCTCAATGACTTGTCAGGGATTTGCCAGAAAAACACAATTTCATGAGAAATGGACCAAAAATATGCGGCAAAATCTGGACATTCTGCGAAAATCTGCACCATTTTTTATTCAAACCTTGCTTACGAAAAAAGAAATGCCTTCAGGGTCTTTGAACAGTGTGTTCTGTTCTCATGCCTGAATTGCTGGAAAAGATCGTCGGGATCAGCTCTACAGTACTGTTTTATTTCTGCAAGTAAATGATTATTGATGACTATTAATATTTGGTAAAAGAGAGAGATGAGCGCCCCTGCTAACAGCATAAAGCCACCACTGTAACTGTATTACATGGAGGGAACTGAGCATTTGTTTAAATTTCCCTCCAAGTTCTATCTAGTAGGCAGAAAACACAGGCCAAGCAAACAGCCGCTCAGCCTCAGCCAGAAATGTGGAAGTTATTTCTTCTTCAACTAAAAATCCAGGGCAAGCAACTGCTAGGCAGTGAACACAGACATTGAACTGCTTAGCTGCAGACAGAAGTCTCTTAGTTTTCCTTTTTTTTTTAATTGAGGGTGAGCTGCCCAGTGGAAATTTTTATTTTTTTTTTTTAAATACACAAGCAAGGTCAGTCGCTGCAGATGTATGAAATCCAGGTTGTAGAATTTGTCATATGGACCCCCAGGGGTCAGTGGACCACAGTTTAGGAATCACTGTGGTAGGGCTTTGCTGAGCAACTGTTCTCAAAGAGATGGTGTCCCCCAATATGGCTTTTACATTTAGCGCTTGTAGTAATGAGTTTCCACATCCCTCTGGAAGACAAAGGCAAGTCATTTTTTACATGCAGCAGACTGATAGCTACTTTATAGCTTGTTTGCCTTTTGATCAGGCTGATTAATCATTTAGTGCAATCCTAACTTTGTATTTTGTTTAGCTTGGCATGAATTGCATCTGGAGGGTGCTAAGTAACTTTTCCTGTATGTCCAGTTCATGGCGGAAGAATGACTGACTTTTGAGCTAGTTAACTTGTCTGATGGCCAAGCAATAAAACAAAAGTATTTCATTTAACCTGGTAAGAATACTGGAATGTGCTATATCATTACTTCATGCAAATAAAACTGTTTCCGACTAGTGTCATTGCCTCCTCTTATTTTATGAATACAAACCCAGGATAGAGAGAGAAGATCTCACAGTGCTTGACAGGGATAGATATCTCTTTGGGTTGCTCAATATGTTAAGTTTAAAATTAGTATAATTTCGTAGCTAACATTTGATTAAATGAGGAGAATTTGACAGAAATAGTACAGTAAACTGTCATAATAATAAGAGTTCCGATTTGCTAAAAAGTCAGGAAGACCTGATTTGGGGAACAAATGCAAATTAATATTGAGCAGGGTGGGTACACCATGATCTACTGCACTGGAAGAGGATAACAAGATAGCATTTATGCTTGTATAACAGATATTGGTAGTGCACTGGAAGAAACAGTGCAGGAATTAAGATATTTGTTTGGATTGTTACTTCAGTATGCCAGAATAGTTGAGTCTAGTGAACTTGGTGATGGTGGTTTATTAAGGGAGCCATATAACATTGTGTTGCAATAGTGTGATTAAAACAAAAAGCTAGTGAGATTTTGGAAATTTATGCTAAAGTTGTGTACACTAATCAATACTTGGTTTCCTTGAAAGATGAGGCAAACAGAAGAAAATTGTCTCTGAATGATGTTTTGGATTTGGTAAAAAAAAATATAGTAGCATTGGTCAGGTTTTACCAAGGAAATCCTAGATATGGATCAGGCATACAGGTTGCCATATTGGTATCGGAACAGAAATATGGTAAACCTAGGACAGATATGGAGTAATTTATTTCTTGGCAGAAAAGGAGCTTATATTGAGTCAGCTTTGTCATGATGTGAATTGATGTATGGTAGAAGGATGTCCATTTTTTTGTAGAACATGGCTTTTCAGAGACAATACTGCAATTGAAAGTTGATCAAGGAATGTAGATAATGGAAAATTAAACATAAATTGACAGCCTCTGTGGTTCTGAAGGGTACTTTTTTCTAACTGTCTAGCAAATGTTCAACAATGGTATGCTATATTACAAAGACGTGTCTGGAGCATTTCTCCCCGGGCCTCCGCCAGAAATGGTCTCATTCCAAGTCAGACTTGGATAAACAAATGTTAAAAAAAAAAAAATATATATATATATATATATATATATATATATCTGTGTATGTGTATATGTATGTATATATATATATATATATATATATATATATATACACACACACACACACACACACATACATATACACACACATATATATACATAAATGAAATATATTCAACAAATGAGATGTTATATGAGGAAATGTAAGGGATGCATGAAAAGCCCCATCAAGACTGTGAAATTTCATCAGAGAGCTTGGAAGACAAATGAGAAGAACAATCTCATCAGGAAAGGAAAGAATGTTTGTGTATTCTGTGATAAATGTGTAAGAGTCAGAGCAGTTTTATCTAACAACATAAAGGTCTAGGTTCAACAGCAGTGGTTTTGCT
Source organism: Protopterus annectens (assembly GCF_019279795.1). Lineage (NCBI taxonomy): Eukaryota > Metazoa > Chordata > Ceratodontiformes > Protopteridae > Protopterus > Protopterus annectens. The sequence goes on along the minus strand of NC_056743.1, from coordinate 488,279,869 downwards.
AGTTACACATGTGGCATTATCACACTTTGAGATTTTTAGAACTAAATTATGATGTTTCTGTATAGGCTGTTGAATAGGTTCATATATATTTCCTAGGTTATTCACCTTTCAGGATATTGAGAGGTCTAGCCTTGCATTCCTGTGGTACTTTTTAGCCTTTATATTTTGCATACAGTTGACACAGATATAGGCTGAGCAAGTATATGTTGCGACATTTACATTTATCCAATATCCTGGAGGTGAATTTGTGGTTACCCATTCATTTGTACAAATTACATTTGAGTACAATAAGAGAAGTATTCTGCCGTATGTGCTTCTGTTTCATACAAGCAGTATTACTTGTGTGACAAGCCTGTCCCTCCAACATGTTCTGTTTAGTTTGCAAAACAGACTGTGATCCCTTCAGTGGGTGTTTGATACCACTGGGCTGGCAGATGTGCAATATATCTGACAGAATAGGGTCTGTTAAAACTGTACACACAAGGCAAAGGCTGCTGATAGTAGCCTGTTTGATACTGAAAAGGACAGTCTGCATAGCTTTTATGATTTAGGCCCTTGATTATTTATTTATTTATTTTTTGTGAGAAAGATTGTGGACATTCTAGTTGTGACAGGTGCTTAGACAAGTACATATAGAAATGATCAGCCTAATAAGTGTCAAGTAGTGTGGAACAATTATATCCAAAAATCTGGACACAATACCTTTAGGTATGAGCCGTGCAAACAAAAAGGACTTCCTTACAACACTGGATATGTGGTGATCAAAGGATATTTCATTATTGACTTAGGTTCCCAGATCCCTAATTACAGGATCATTTTCAGGGGTGGATTGTTAATATGATGGTTTAAATGTAAAAGTATAATTTAGGCCCTTTATTGTTTTTTTTTTTTTTTTTTTGTAAGAAAACCCTATGAATGTTCCACTTGTGACAAGTGCTTCAATAGGTACATACTGAAAGGGGGAAATTATACTAGATTAGTCCAATAAGTTGCAAGTACAATGGAATGATTGCATCCTTGGGTCTGGAAGTCTTTAGATACAAGCTATGCAATGCAAAAGGACTTCCTTACAACAATGGATGCATGGTGATCAAAGCACAGTCCATTGTCGACATAGGTTCCCAGATCCCTAACTATGGAATCAATTTTCAGGGGTGAGTTGTGATAATTAAGAGGAGGAACCTTTCTTGCTGAAGGATACAATTATAGTGGTTTTACATTAGGAAGGTTTGTGGCCTGCACTGTGGTGGCAGGACAGGTAGCTTACATCCTTCTAAGTTGGAAACTGCTGATTGAGGGCTCTGTGTCTGTTATTCTAAAAGTGTATTAGTTCTGGTTTAAGCACTTGGGCTTCAGGCCAGTTATGTTACATTAAGAAGGTTCGTGGTCTGCACTCTTGTGGGAGGAGAGGCTGGACTCTGCCCTTCTGAGCTGGGAATTTCTGGTTAAAGGCTTATAGTGCTTGCATATTTGAACTGTTTCTTACTGAAATTGGTACACCTTGTTTACTATAGCATAGACTAGATCCAGGCCTGCTGAATCTATCCTTGTTTGTATGCTTGTTGTTTGTTTGCTTGTTATTTCCCTGAAACGCTAATTCCACCTAAAACGCGGCTTTTCAGCGCTTCTGTGGATCCCTAGTGATATCTGCATTGCTTACTATACTTATTTCCTTGTTTCACTTGAAAGAAAAGTTACTGTTTGTCATTTTTGCATTTAAGTTACCTGTAACACATTGCATTTAAGTTACCTGGCACTTGCTCACTAAAGCAATTATATAAGTCAGCACTAAAAAATTAAAAGCACTACACCCTCACAAACTCCCCTTGAGTACCTTGTTCCCCATTAGCCCTTTTTTTTCAATTATAAAGGAATTCCCAATACTGTTCTAGCATGTCAGTTGTCAATCTCCTCTCCGGTCCAGCTGATGAATCTGGGAATCTTGAGGCAATGTTACAACTGCCTCATGTACACAGACAACCCTCTCCTCCTCCCAACAAATTCCAACACATGTGAGAGATGCAACCATATAGCCATACTGGAGGCTAAGCTCTCTCAACTCAGTACTGGCGAAACCAGTCAGGAGGAGAAGGAAACCACACTCACTACAATTCCAGTCTCACATAGACCTACCACGACAGCAAACCAAACACATAAACACACAAAAGCATACTCGGAGGCTCTAAATAAAAATCTGCCTAAGCAGCAGAGACCTCCAAAGCAGACACCCAGGCAACCGCTACCCCAAAACAAAACACGTGCAACACATAGCTCACAAAGCCAGTGTGCCGAACAGTCACAGCCCTTAAGGCTAAACAACACACCTGATACACTTGTAATAGGTGACTCTATCATCAGGCACACTGACATCCCGCTCACCAGGCTGAACAAGGAGAAGGTCACGGTGAGCTGCCTTTCGGGCGCTAGGATTCGCCACATAACACAAGCACTCAGGTCATTCCAAGGCAAGTACAAATATTACTCAGTCATTGTCCATGCTGGTGTGAGACGTACCTCCCTGGACTACATGAAAAGAGACATAGAGGAGCTCTCTGAGCATGTAGCCCAAGCCAGTATGACCCTGACCTTGAGTAGCATCTTACCCTCACCAAGAATGCTGCCACAATATGAAGACAAGATGATCAATTTCAACAATTGGCTTAAGTATTGGTGTCATTCAAAGGGGATCAAGTGCCTGTCAGCCTGGGATGACATGCTCGACAAGCCACAATGCTTCGCTAGGGATGGTTTGCACCTGTCACCCCTGGGCTTTCGGATATTGGCAAAGGCTCTTGCTACCCCCATAGTGCCTTTTTTAGGCAAGGCTCAAAAGACAAACCCACCTCCATAGGTATCACAAGGGATACGAATCTAAGAGTAATGTACTACTCAACGCCAGAAGTCTAAACCTCAAGATGCATGCACTCAAAACTCTCCTTAACATGGAGAACATCGATATCTGTGCAGTAACAGAAGCCTGGTTCAAGGCTCCCAAGAGCACCCCAGCACTACCAGGTTATACCTCATACCATGCTTTTTGGCCCCAAACTTGGACCGAACCACAAAAGGAGGGGGGGGGGTATCAATATTCGTCAAAGATACCCACACCTCCAGGTTGGTGGCACAGCACGAAGCATCAGAGACTATCCATGTGCAACTAACAGTGGGTAAAACTGCCTTCCAGTTTATAGCCTGCTACAGACCACCTTCCCAAACCCAGGAACCCCACTCGGCCTTCTTGAGAACACTGGAAAATATGAAGGTCTCTCCAAACACCATTATATTGGGTGACTTCAACTACCCAAACATAGACTGGGAGCATTACTCTAGCTCCAACACACTAGCCCAAAGGTTCCTAGAATTTATAAACTCAAATGCTATGGAACAACTTGTTACCACTCCTACAAGAGGGGAAAACATACTGGACCTGATCATCACCAACATGGGGACTCTATGCTCCAGACCAGAAGTGCATCCCTCATTGGTAAGATCAGACCATAAACTAATCTCACTGGATATTCACATCCTGACTCCACGCCCTGCCCTGAAAACCACAGTGAAAAACTTCTCTAATGCAAATTTCACACTCCTCAAAACCAAGGTGGAATCCTTCAAAGCCCCCGGGCCTGTGGAAAATACGGCCCAGACCGCAGAATCCTTTATAAACGCATTCTATGAACACCTTCAGGAATGCATGGATCATGCAATTCCAAATAAAACCAAGTCCCAATCCTCCAAAGGCAGACGTCCTGTCTGGTGGACCCCAGCCATAAACAAACTATACAACAGAAGGAGGAAGCTACTACATGATAGAGCAAAATCCCAAAAAGGGAAGGCATCTCTGATCAGTATTAGCAAAAAACTACGAGCACTCATAAAATCGTCCAAGGCCAGCTTCGAGAGAAAAATTGCACAGGACACTAAGGATAATCACAGGGCTTTCTTTAGTTATGTTAGGAACCTGGGTGGGAATTCCCAGATATGCTCAGAATTAGTCCAAAATGACAAAAAATACACCAAACCCACAGACATTGCCAACATCCTAGCTGACAGGTTCAGCGCAAACCCCCCCCTCTCCCCACCAAAAGGGCAAATATCTATCCCAGCAGTGAGCTGCCCCCCTGACATCTCAGATGCTCAGGTAAGAGCTGCCCTCTCCAAAGCAAAAAATACAGCATCAATGGGACCAGACGTTGTCCCGGGCTGTGTCCTACATGAACTCCAAGAAGAGCTAAACCCAAACATAAAACTACTGTTCAATCTCAGCCTTACTACAGGATATGTATCCAAAGAGTGGCGTACAGCAACAGTGGTCCCTCTCCACAAAGGTGGTGCCTCAACGGATCCTGGAAACTATCACCCCATAAGCCCGACTAGCTTGGTCTGCAAAGCTATGGAAAGGATCATCATGGACCTCATAAATAAAGATCTTGGGGACCTACAGACACTGGAACCTACCCAGTTCGGCTTTGTTAAGGGCAGATCCTGCCTGTTATACCTGGTTGATTTCTTTGAAACAGTCACCAAGGCCATTGACGAGGGGAAGGTGGTCCACACAGCCTACCTGCACCTCGTAAAAACCTTCGATACAATACCCCACTCGGGCATTATAGATAAGCTCACCAGCTTAAATATAAACCCCTATGTCACTAGATGGGTTGCAAACTGGCTCAAGGACAGAACCCACATGGTTAGAATTGCTGGAGCCATGTCAGACTCCAAACCAGTTACAAGTGGCATCCCACAAGGCTCAGTCCTGGGACCTCTCTTGTTCGATATATATTTCTCGGAGGTACAGGCCAACACAGAAGGACTGCGGCTGACCAAGTTTGCAGATGACTGCAAACTGGGCATCATAATTGACACTCCAGCCGACACAAGCATCCTCCAAAAGGGCCTCATAGAAACAGACAACTGGTGCCAGAGCCATGGCCTCAAGCTAAACGCCAAAAAGTGTATAGTCATCCCCTTTGGCAAAAACAAAGTGCCCACAAATTACCACATAGGTGGTAATCCATTAAGTACAGAAGAAGTAATTAGGGACCTGGGGACACAAGTTGATAGCAGTCTCTCATTTGACAACCACATGGCCAAAGTGGTTAGAAAAACATTTTATATAGCCCACCTAATCATGAAGGGATTCACATCTAGATCAGGGGAGGTGATCGTGCCTCTTTACTCATCCCTCATCAGGCCCATAATTGAGAACAGTGCCCCTTTTGGGATGTACCTTACCAGACACCTGCAGCAACTGGAAAGACCCCAAAAGTACCTCACCAAGAGGATCAAAGGGCTCAAACAGATGCCATATGCTGCCCGGTTAAAGAAACTCCAGCTCTACTCAGTGGCATACCGCCTGCTCAGAGGCGATCTGTGCCTGACATATAAAGCCATGTCCAACCCAGAATTAATGGACATGCTGCACCTCAGAAAATCTAAATCCCATCCCATCGAGCTACGCGCTCGAGAGACTTGAACCTCAGCACAGAAATAAATAGGACATGCTGGAGGGACAGATTCATAACCCAGAGGCTCCCTTCACTCTGAAATAAAATCCCAGTCCAGGTTAGGCAGAGTCCCTCATTGACTCTCCAAGAGGAATCTTGATGAGTGGATGGGAGATCATAGGTTTACCCCGGGTATCACTTCTGTGTCCCTGTTAGACAGAGGCACAGTATACTAACCTCGAAAAAGGGCATAGCAAATTAATTTAAAATGGGTGGCGAAAGCCAAACACACTCTGGCTAGGCTTATAAATGCCCTAGGGCAGATAGCCTAGTATGAACCTATGAACCTATATGTTTCTTGACATTTATTTTTAGTCTCTGGTTTCAACTCCAGCTATGTGTTTGCAACATGCTGTCTTGGAGGATCTTGGTGTCCTTTGGGAAGTTTGATTGCATGAAGTTTTCAACCATTTGCAAACTTGCTCAACCACAAACCCTTAAGCTTTGACCTCATAAAAATTAATGCCAAAGAGGAGTGGCTAAAGGACTAAACCCTGGGATACACTTTGTGACAGGAGGTGTAACCGCCCTCTAACTTTTGGAATTGTATTTGTAAATCAGTTTGGAAGTCAGTGAGTTACCTAGGGATTAACATTTAGCTGGGATGATTTATATGACTTGGGAATGATTTTAATCTTACCTGCTCAGTAGATGCAGAAATACTATTATCATAAATCACTTTAAAAGTCATATAACAAGAAGGCATATATATTAACTGAATGAGTATGGCTCAGTATAGTTAGTACAAGATGCAGACACTATTGGGAATGGTTACTTGATATACTACCACTATATTTTGGGGAAACATTCACATTTTTCAAAATAATTATGTACTGACTGATAGCAGGGGTTATGCTGTTAATGCATGCTGATATTTAAGATTTATAAATCTTTTGTGCTAAACTGTCTGGGCAGGGTTCAGTGCAGTTAAATGCTGATTGCTTGATCTGAAAACATTATTTTTTGTTGGGGACAGCTTGTTCAAATTTTCCAAAAATGCCCATTGTTGATATATTAATAGCAGGTGTTTCATTGTTCATGGTTATGATTTAGAATTTTTAATGTTAAGCTGTACTATTGCTGTATAGAGTGCTATCTGTTCTAACATTTTTGTCTTCAACATTTACTGGTCAGCCATGAATATGCAAGTTTAAATCATCTGAGAGAGATGGCAGGAAGTTGAATATGTCCTATAAGGACATGGATCGTTACAGCTAGTATAAAGCATAACACAGTTTGACTTGCAATTACTAACATGAGAGAGTTCTTGTTAAGAAAGTAGACTTTTTCATTTCTTGGCTTAGACTTAAGGCCTGAATGTTTTGTTCACATCCCTTACAGTGGATATGACCATTGTAATACAAAGGGAATCTTCTTCTTTCGGCTTTTCCTGGTTAGGAGTCACCACAGCAGATTACCTTGTCCGCTCATGACTGGCAGTGGAGTTTTACAGGTTTGAGTTGCCAGCCTGGTGCCCATCCTTCCACAGAAGGCACACAAACGCACGCACTCGCGCCTAGTGCCAATTTAGTGTCTCCAATCCACCTACAGCAAAAGGAATGCACTGTGTAATACACCTTGTGTAATGTAAATGAATTTGAATACAATTAAGATTAACCCAAAAATTGTAATAAATTGTTGGAAAGCTGTATGAATAATATATGAAGATTAACACAGACTGTTTTATCTGATGCCAGTGTTGTACATACATAATTCCAGTGGTACAACTTTGAAAGTACCAACATTTTTTTTTAACTTTTGAATAAAAGGCTTACTAATTCAGGAGTACTAGTCCTAAGGTCAAGTCCGTGAATCCAAAAGACCACACACTTTAGTGGTTCTTGCCACAGAAAAGAAAGGTTGTTTTTAAATTGTTTCTTCAGAAAGTCTGATGTTGCAGTGTTCCATGACTGAAGAGGGTTGGTTTCAAGTATTCTCATGAGCAGGACATCAGTCATTGTATTTGGCAATATCCACTCTGGTTGAAACAAGTCTAAATTATGATCTAATTGCCAAGGTGTTCTGGATTTCTGTCTCTGACCTTGGATATTTGATATGTTATTCAGTTGATGATTTTCGTTATAGCTCAGTTTGGTTTAGCTTAGTGCTTCTGTTTTGTTGATTTATAACTGCACCTTTCTAATTCACAGTGTGGTGCCTGGCAGAACAGTTTACTGCAGAGTGATGTAGGCTGGTAGGTTTTGCAGATTTAGTTGATTGATTTGATGGGTTGTAGTTACATGATTTATTTGATCTGATTTTATAGTTAGTGTAGAATATTTGGATATGTCAGGAGTAGTATTCCAAGTCTCTTGGTATCTTGCATTGTTTTCATTTTGGAGATAAGGCAGAGAAAAAATAATCCTTCATTCTGTGTGAGTAGACAGATTTGGTGAAAATATTGGTGCTAGAGGTGTTTGGCTGGTTAGTTAGGCAAGAAAGGCTAGAGTGGAATTGGAGATGAGGCAACAGGAGGCCAGTAGACATGAAGGGTTTGAAAAATATTGGAATGAGGAAGAAAGTCATGTGACAAAAAGTCACTGGCAGAGGCTCACAGAGTAGTAGAGGCAAGTACAGTGACACAGAGTAAGGGGAAAGAAGGCTGAGTGAGGTGTAGCAACAAAATAGAGACCAGTGAGAAACAAACCAGGGTGGAAAGGCACAATGAAACAGCAATGATAAATGACAAAGGGAGGTAGATCACAGTACAAAAGAAGACTGGGAACGAAGTAGTTGGGGTGGATCAGCCAACCAGACAGGACAAGCAGGGAGCAGAAAATGAACAATATAAAGACCATGTGGGAAGAGTGTAGGAGAGATGGTTAAAGGAGAAGGAGGAGGAAAGCAACCAACACAGGCATTGTGAAGGACTGAAAGTGGTGGGAATGGGAGGGGAAAGGATACAATGGGAAGAGCAGTGACACAGAGCAGAAAGTATAGGAAATAAGAGCCAGTGTGGGGACAGATATGAGAGCAGCTGATTGCGCACACAGATTTAAAGGAGGATAAAAAAGAGGGACCATATGTTATTGAGGTTTTACTCAGAGGTGAGACTTAAATATAAGTGAAGGTGATCAAGATCTTAAAGCAGGATGGACACAAGTTATGGTGCATGTAGGCACTAATGACCTGACAAGAGTCCACAAATAAGGTGGTAGAAACAGAACAAACAAGATGTCAGAAGGATGCTACAGGGTAGATTTTGTGGCATCAGTTTCCAAAGTTTTAACTGTACCAGCAGCCAGCGTGTGAGTATAAGAAAAGATTAGGGGGAATAATAACTGACTGTGGCAAGTGAACATGTGAGAAAGTCTTGATTGATGAAAGAATACGAATATCTGACAAAGATGCTGGCTCTGTGCAAGAGATAGAATCTAACTTGCCCCAAAATGGACAGCAGTGCTTAACAGTGTACTGTAAAAGCATATCTCTCTAAGCATGCCATTAATCTAAGATGGTAGAGGCAAGGGACTATCAAAAGTAGGAGAAGGAGGAAGGTGATCAGGAAGTAGACAAAAAAAGGAGAAGCATTGCAGGAGCTTACTAATTCTCAACTAATACTGAATCCCAATAAAACAAAACTCCTGATCTTCCAGCCCACACGACACACTTCTCCCACACTCACATTAAATATCATATCCAAAAATAAAACCACTCTCTCTCATGTCACCCACACCAAACTACTGTGGGGGTGGATATTGACAGCAACATGAAATTTGATATCCACATTTCCCTTACCATAAAGAAGGTTCACAAAAAACTGGGTTTACTATAAAGAAATAAAAAATTTTTCACAAAAAGCACTTAGGCCAGAATAGCACGAACACACCTTATCTCCAGACTTCTGTATACTTCTCCACTCCTCTTCACTCTTAGAAAGTCAGATATAACAAAACTGGATACCTGCTATAACAAAATAGCTACGTTTGCCACTGATGCTCCACATACATCACACCACTGCTTAGCCCTTTAACAGCTTACCTGGCTTGAACTTCAACTCCTCCTTTACAATCAAATTATACTAGCCCACAAGATTCTATAACACCCTGACAACCCCTAGCACTACAAAATGTATTACATCCTTACACCAGTAACAGGGTCCTACGCTCCAGTAATTAATTCCTCTTTGACGTAATTAAAGAAAAAAAATACAGCTGGGGGATCCCTCTTTTCAAATTTCATAGTTACCTTGCTCACATCTTCATTATCACAATGTAAATAGCTCTAAAAAAACACCCAGCAGATGCATGCCTCTGCGATTGCATCAGTCCATGCTAGTGAAATGCCCAGTCTCCCTTTCCACACCCAACTGCAAAGATTCTATCCGGCAACAGATGGTATTCTTATCCAAATTAGATGGAAGAAAGATATAATCAATGCCTCTAGCTGATCTCTGACTCATGTTTTATAGAAACTGTTCAACGTCTCTCTAATCACTTTTAAATTTGTTCTGTATATCACCTCTTCTCTAGACAAGTATGTACTGTTTCAATATTCTCATTTATCAGTAGCATGATACTGCATTGTAAATCAACTGTATTATTGTGTGTACATAAATTACATACTTCAGTACTGTGTAAGCTTATATTTTTAATGGGCAATGTATTGTCATTTTATTGTACTATGTAATGTGTTATATATTGGAGCTTTTCTCGTCGGGCCTCCACTGAAAAAGTATTTGTGTCCAGTTGGACTTTCCCGGTAACCAAATGTAAAATAAAAAATAAAATAAAATTGACTTGGAATATGACTTTATAATTTTGCTCTGCAATGCATGGAGATTGAGTACAAATCTGAGGGGCTCCAAGTGCTGATGCAGGAGAGGGGGGGGGGGTAGCCTATTGCATTATCCAGAAATGGAGGCCACTGGCAAGATGGGGTATGGAAGTTCTTTGATATGGATTGTAAAGAAATGGCACAGAGTGGAGAGATGGAGGTGGAATAGCAGTCTTATATAAAGGAAGTAACCAGCTGTGAAGCAAAGAGCAATAAAGTAAGAACAGGCAAGGGAAGATGACAGGGTTAGTACCAGGGTTAAGTGCCATTTGAGTAAAGAGAAAGAAAGGGAGAGCTGGTGGAAATATGTAGTGCATTACCTCCTCAAACCCATGAAGAACGTAGGATGGATTAGAGGCTGAAAGAGAGAATAAAGGACTGGAGTAAAAAGAATGAAACAGTACTATAAAAGAAAGGTCTGAATTCTGGATGTAGCCCTAATCACTACAAAGCTGGTTATGGATTCCCAGAAAAGGGTACCATTAACCAGCAGTAATCATGCAGTTTGTGGAGTTTCTGTCATATCACTATTGCAGTATTCATAACTGAAGGGATCTCCTGTCAAGGATAGCCCAACATCTGGCCAGTACACCAAAGCCTTTAGTACTTATAGGCATATAGCATATGCTCCTTGTACAAGGCAAAGCATAGGGCATAATGGTGGCATACGGATGTACACACTCAGAATTTCTTTGCCACGAGTCCAAATGCCATCATTGAATATCAGTCTGAATGCCTTTTTTCTCTGCTAGTTACCAACTCGTGTTTCAGATAACAGCCCCATTAGTATTACTCTTTATCTTTCTTTTTTTATTTAGTGGTGGGTGGGTTCATGTCATCCAGAAAGGGAAAATTTTAGTGTGGGAGGCAGATTCCCTATAAAGACCATCACAGTCAGTGTCTGTTCTGTTTGGATGCTTCTCACAATAATACACAGTGTTTGTCTGCCAAGCTTTTGTCCCCAAGAACCTACTTATTTATCTCTCCTCCTTTTCTATTTACCTTGAAGACCAATGTCTTCAGCTGTTAGCAAAAGTGCTATGGTGGAGTCATCCCATCCCAAGGGTCAACTGTTGGCCAAGAAAAATAAAAAAAATTAGGAGTAATACGCCTGCTTTCCAGCCTCCTCCAGATGTCTGTCTTGAGGCTAGTGAAAGCCCAGTGGATCATCTTGTGGTGGTGGTTTTGGATTCCATTGCTGCAACCCTGTTGGAGGCTGGCATGGATCTGACTTGTCGCACATCCTTAGCTCCTTTACAAACATCTGCTCCATTTGTTGAAGGGGAACTTCTGCTGATTATATCTGAGGAACAGAGGGGGGATTCCATAGATCTTAGTGAGGGAGGAGATCTCTACTTAGCTTTATCAAGTCTTGCCAAGGGTCTGACCCTCCTAGGATGTTTCAAGTGGACTTCCTGCAGAAAAAGAAAATGAAAACCAAGCATATTTCCCCTGTAGTTAAGGATCCTCAACATGAATGGTAGGATTTTACTTGGTGGTGGTTTAATGCTTTAATGGGTTTAAAGCCTCGTCAAGGGGCGTCTGTGCCTGCCCATCACTGGTCTTCCACTCTTCTTCAAAGACCAAGGGAACTGGACTCCTCAGATAAGGATCAAGATTTGAGGGAAAAGTCTCTGGCTTACTCTTCTCAGATCCCTTCCTCCTTGGGTTATGGGTTCATATGAAGAGGATGGGTTCAGATGAAGAGGATTCTTATTAGTCCAGATTCCCCTTTAGAGGAGCTCTCCTTTGGGGACACCCTTATGATGAAATTCTTTGTGCGAGTGCTTTCAAGTCTCTAATATTTAGAAGAGGTATTATGAGCTCCTTCAGATGGAGTCTGCTAAGACTTTTCTGCTCTTCCCCAGTTCTCTCTGCCCTCCTGCATACCTTTTCAGCAGCTTCTGTGGCCCCTGCTTCCAAGAAACCAGATACATTTTATAAAGTGCCTGACAAATGTAAATTGCTTTTTTAAATGCCATTCTACTGAAACTTCTGTAGTGTCTCTCTCTTCTGACAAGCCCTCCTAGATATTGCCCTCTACCAAGTTGTTCCCTTCAGATAAGGATAGTAGGGCTATGGAGAGGCTGGGCAAAAAGGCTTACAATGTTGCCACTTACTTTTCAGGCCATTAACTACCAGAGTTTGGACTTCCTTTCTCAGGTTTCACAAGTGGTTTCCAATCTTGCTTACTCTGAGGGGACAGGATCTGCCCTTTCCCTTTTGGGTTCTACCTCTCAAGTTGCCCACCACTCTAATAAATGCAGTTACTATGTAGTTGAAGCTTTTTCCAGGACTGCTACACTTGGTTCTATTATGAGGCATTGCTCTTGGTTTTGTCTTTAGGCAAAGCCTGATGACATTAAGGCCAAACTATTGGCTGATGCTTTGGATAATAAAAATTCTTTTCAGTACTGCTGAACTTAAGTCTCTCCAGAATAAAGGTAAAGCCTTGCAGGTTGAAGCATATTTTTGTTTCTGCTGTCCCTAAGTCTCAAAGGAAACTATCCTTCTAAATCTACTTTTATACACAGGCAGTCTCGCTCTCCACCCAAAATAAAAAAGGGTTCCAGAAGTAAGTATGCCTAGTGCTTAAGTCAAACCTCTACTTCCCAGAAACATTCCTTTCAGGCTAAGCTGGGTTCTATTTGACAGTTTCCTCTTTCCCTCAGTCAGGTTTCCTTATCCCGCCCATCTTTCTCTGTCTCTTCCAAATTGGTTAAAGATCACAACAGACTCTTGGGTCTTGATAATTATCCAACAGGGATATTTCAAGGTTTCAAAATCCCTTCCTTCCATTTTGGACATCACTCAGCCTCTTTGGAAACAACTTCCTCTTTTCCCAGAGTTACACTATTCTCTTTTAACCCAGGATACCTTTCAAGCTGTGCCCCCTACCTAGCAGAGAGGAGTTTTTATCCTAGAATGGTTTTAGTTCCCAGAACTGGTTTTAGTTCCTTTTCTCAGGATTCCTTCCTTTCAGATGTTCTCTTCAGATTTTATTTCCTCCTCTTCTACCCCAGGCCTTTCTGGTCTATTTGGATCTCAAGGATGCCTATCTTTATATCCTGATCCATCTCTTTTTCAAGAAATGTTTGGTTTATCTGTTTCTCCCTTGCATTTTCAGTCCTTTTCTTTGTCCTTTGGCCTCTCTACTACCCCAATGGTATTCACCAAATGCCTTGCTCCTGTCATTGCTTTTTGCAGGGTGAGAGGACTTCATATCTTTCATTATCTGGATAATCTACTCATTCAAGCTTCTTCTCCTGATGCTCTGCGTCAGGATTTCCACTTTACTATTTCCCTGTTGCAGAGCCCAGGGTTCACCATAAATTTTCAGAAATCAGCTCTGATCACTTCTCAGGATCATATTTTCCTTGCTTGCAGGCTTCAGACCATCTGCATGCTGGTATTTCTGCCTACCCCCAAGGCCCCATCTCTTACTGCCTTTTTCCAGTCTCTTCTTCCTCTGGCTCCAGACACAGCCAAGGACTCCTCAGAGTGTTTAGGTTCATGGATTCCACAATTCTTATTCTTCATCTGATCAGGATTCACATGAAAAAGCTACAGTGGTACCTCAAGTCAGTGTGGCTTCAACATTGCCACCCCTTGGATTCCTAGTCCCCTTCTTTCCTTGTCTCAACCTTGAGCTTCAGTTGTGGATTCATCAACTTTCTGTCAGCCCTGGGCTTCTTTTCCAAGCTCCAGTCTTGACTGAAGATCACTCTAAACATTCTTCAGACTGGGGATGGGGGACTACTTCAGCTTTCTCAAGGTTCAGGGTCTCTGACCTCTTTGTCAGTGTGGGGACTACATCAGTATAAAGGGTGTGAGGGCAGTCTAACTCAAAAATGCGCTGCAAGGGTAGCACAGTCTCTGAGACGCATACAAAATGGGCGAGACAAGCAGAATTTTAAGCTAGAAAATAGTTGTACTGTATTAGAGAGAAGCCAGAGGAAGAAGAGACTAGAAAAAGGCAGTAACAAACAGGGCCTTTCCCCCTCATTCCTCTATTACCACATGTCTTGCACACGATCATGCAGGACTCTCCCAAAATCTTGCTAGTGACTCCCTTTTAACCCAGACAGCATTGGCCCCCCTTCTTTTTCACCTAGCCAGGAACAATCACCACAATTTACATCACCATGTGGACCTTCTCACACAAGACAAGAGGTCTTTTATCCATCCTCACTTGTCAACTCTTCAGCTGACACTATGGATGATAGGGTTTTTCATCCCTTTTATGCACCTCTTTTCTGATGATGTGCTTTATGTCCTGCAGGACGCCAGGAAGCCCACCACCAGAAAATCATTTTGTCCAACTGGAAAATATTTTCTGTTTGCCTCTTTCACCATTAGGATCCTCTATCTGTGGAGGTTCCCCTGGTTCTCTCTTATTTGTGATCTGGTCAAAGATGGCGTATATTCTTCGGTTAAAGCTCACCTTTTATCAGTTTCTGCTTGCCTGCCCTTGACTCTGACCTCTAGATTAGAGGTCAAGCAATTTCTTAAAGGCATCCTCCATATCAGGCCCGCCACAGGAAGCCTATTCCAGCGTCCTGAGACCTCAGTTTGTTCTTGAAAAATTGACTCAGGCTCCCTTAGAACCTTCAGATGAATTCATTAAAAAAACTAAAGTTAAACAATTCCTGCTACTTTGCTTGAGAAAAATGCATATAATTGGGCAGAACTTAATCAGAGTATCACTGTGCCATCATTAGTAAAGCTAAAAGCCCTTGAAAGACAGTTATTTTAAATTTATTATTCATATTTAATTAGTTTTAAGAAATATTTTTCTTTATCTTAGTTGCTGCGGGAATTGTTTGAGGTTAATGGGTGATAAGCTTAATATTTTTAATGTTATATTTTGTTACATTTTGTTTCATTAATGTGTAAGTGCTGTTATGTCTTTAAATCTTATAAGTGAATCATGAGACTTTGTGACACTATTTAAACTTCAGTTTTTTAAATGAGGTCATGAGTTTTATGGTTGTAAAATGAAAGAGCTAATCTTTTAAATTTGGATTAAATATAGTTTGCATTATTTTCTGCATGGAGAGGTTTGTAGTTTTTAGTGTGCAATTTCTTGTTTTACTGTATTGTAGCATTTGCCTGGTGTTCACGGACAGTCCACTTATCCTTAATAAAATAGTGTATGCCAGAGGTGTAGATGCACTTTAACACTGGAGTCAAAACAATCTCATACAACCAAAACTAATTATATAGAGGTCGTCAGTGACACTTGTGCCACTCCTATTGCACAGGGTAAAGACCCTGCACATAAAACTTCTTATGCTGAGACACTTACAGGTAACCTTCCTAAAATACTGAGACCTTCTTCACACCACAGTCAAAGAAAGGGTCCTCAGCCATCACATAAACATTCCATTAAAACAATACCTGAAGCTACACGTAGTAACATTGTATCCAGTGCCTCCACTGTTAAACCTTTAAGGCAAACCAGAATACAGCCAAACTTCCTGGTCATTGGTGATTCTATAGTGAGGCATACAGATGTCTCCCTCACTGTACTGAGTAAAAAGAGAGTCACGGTTAGCTGTCTTTCTGGGGCAAGGATCCATCGAGTCACACACGGAGTCAGGTCTTTGAACCACAGGTACCAGTATGGCTCTGTCATAGTCCATGTGGGTGTTAATGACCAGAGACGAACCTCCTTTGACTATATGAAGTGAGACTGATTGTGTTTCAGGCAGGTATGAGCCTAAGCCTGAACAGCATGCTAACTTCTCCAAGGATGATGCTACATTACCAACAGAAAATGATTGACAATTGGCTAAGCTTCTGGTGTCAATCTAGGGAATACAATATTTGATGGCCTGGGAGAACATGGCTGACAGTCCACACTGCTTTGCCAGTAATGGGCTGCACTTATGCCTTCTAGGCTTTCATATATTGGCAAAGACCTTTTCCACCACCATAGTGCGTTTTTTAGGCAATGTCAAACTGATAAACCTACCGACATAATTGAACCTATGAAGGAATATCTGAAGGTGGTACGGCTCAATGCTAGAAGTCTTAACAAGAAACTCCACTCCCTGGAAGCCTTCCTCTTCCTGGAGAGTGTAGAGATCTGTGTGGTAACAGAGACATGATTTAAAGTCACTCAGAGTACCCCAGTAATGCACACAGCTTTAGACCAACTACTAAACAGGAGGGAACTAAAGGTAGAGGAGTGTCAGTCTATATTAAGACTAATCTCGCATCCAAACTAAAGTGTATGACCCACTGGCTCTTATATATGTGCAACTCACCATAAACAGAGTGTTGCACCATATCCTTGCAAAATATAGGTCACCTTCATGTCCCAGAAAACTGATACTACCTATCTCAGTGTGCTAGAGTCCTGCACTGTTCAACACAATACAATATTCATGGGGGATCTCAACTAATTCTTCTAGACTGGGAATCCTACACTACTACTACTACTAATGCACAAGCCCGGCGATTCCTAAACTTTGTAAATATCAAAATCCTGGAACAGTTGGACCATTTTCCTACCAGGTGTACAAACATTCTTGGCCTTGTACTTACAAATATTTGGGGGGGGGGGTGTCAATGTTCCTCACTCAGTGTAATATCTTCACTCATCAGATCTGACCGTAAGGCAGTACTACTTGAAATAAAAATTAAATTTGGCGATCCAGTAAAACCCAAAACCTTTAGGAACTATTCCAAGGCTAATCTCTCTGACTAAGCAGCACCTTGACTAAATTCCAAGCACCCCCAAGCCCAGTAAACACCATAGAACAGAATCTCTTTACAAACTCTCTATACAGCCATATTGATAGCTGTATAGCATGAGCTGTGCCCACTCATATTAAGAAGATAAACTCAAAAGACAAGCCACCCTGGTGGAATCACAATATCAGTCGGTTAAACAACAAAAGAAATAAATTTTGGCCAAGTGTAGGAGGAACAAAGCCATACATACTAAAAGCCCCTTGACCAATCTAAACAGGCAGCTAAGTAGGTTAATATATACTTCAAGGCTAAATTTGAAGGAAAAAATAGCTTCTTGTGTTAAGGACTACCACAAAGCTTTCTACAGCTATGTTCATAACCTCAGAAGAAATGCATAACAATGTGCAGAACTTATAAATGTTATCACCCACACTGAACCAGAGGCCATTGCTAAGCTTTTCCATTGACCGGTTCAGATCAAATTTCTTCCCCCACTCTCTTCCTGATAGTCTAAAGGAAACATCACATAACACAATCGCTCCAGCCATTACTAGAGAACAGGTCATCAATTAATTTTCCAAGGCCAAAACTACTGCATTGCTGTGTCCCGATAACATCCCAGGATGTTTAATAAATAGCATGAAACATGACCTCTCTGGTCCACTCAAATCACTTTTCAACTGGAGCCTTCAGTCAGGTTTTGTGCCCAAGGAATGGAAGATGGCTACACTCATTTTCCTGCACAAAGAAGGTCCAACCACGGATCCGGGTAACTACAGGCCCATAAGTCTTACCATCCTCGTACGTAAGGCCATGGAAAGAATCATCTTGGACATGATAAATGAGGACATAGATGACCTGCAAATGCTGTACCCATCACAGTTCAGCTCTGTTAAAGGAAGATCATGCCTATTAAATATGGTGGACTTTTTTGAGAGGGTGACCAAAGGATTGGATGAAGGTAAGACTGTGCACACAGCTTACCTTGACATGGCCAAGGCTTTTGATACAATACCCCACTCGGGCATTATAAACAAGCTCACAAATTTAGGTTTAAACCCTTTAATCACCTGCTGGATAGCAAGCTGGTTCACTGATAAGATGCAGGAGGTTAAAATAGGTGAGGCCACCTCCGCCAAGAGGCCAATCATTAGCAGAGTCCCCCAGGGCTTGGTACTGGGCCTGCTCCTTTTGGTATCTGTTTCTCTGAAATGGAAGCAAATGCTGAAGGTTTCTGGCTGACTAAGTCTGCAGATAATTGCAAGCTGGGGTTATCAACAACTCCCCTGCAGACAATAGCATTCTTGAAGAAAGTCTATCTCTGACTAACAAATGGTGTCAAAGCTATGGTCTTAAACTCGATGCTAAGAAATGCATAATTGTACCCTTTGGGAAATCAACCATCTTGGCTAATTACCATATTCATAATACACCTCTAACAATTGACCCAGTGGTCAGGGATATGGGTACACATGTAGACCGTAGCTTTACCTTTGACCACCACGTAGCCACAGTGATGAAGAGGTCCATTTATGTTGCACAACTTATATGTAAGGGCAAGGAATCTAGGTTCAAATAGGTCATTATCCCACTGTACTCCACCCTTATCAGAGCAGTCATAGAGTACAATGGTCCCTTTGGTATGTACCTGACCGGACGTGCAGCAACTAGAATGACCTCAACGGTTCCTTATGAAAAGAATACAAGGAGTAACAAACCTGCCTTATGAAGGGTCTATATTATTTCTTTGACAGCTTAGGTTGTCGAATGCTTAATGATCGACACCTAAGCATCAAAGTTTCAAAATTGCAAACGGCCATATAAGCAAAGTCTTTCCTCTGTAAAGAATTCATTAGGCTGTCCAGAAATAAAATTAACTTTTCAACCTAAATATAGTGGGGGGCTTCACCCCCCACACCCCCTAACTAAATATACCAACTCCGAGATAGCTCTACATTGGAGAAAGGGCAAATCCCAGATAACGGCCAAGCAAATTCTTTCCCAAGGAAAGAATTCCCTTATATGACTGTTTGCGATTTTGAAACTTTGACGCTTAGGTGTCGATCATTGAAAAGTCGACACCCTAAGCTGTCAAAGAAATAATATAGACCCATTATAGGTTCTTATGAAGAGCACCTTAAAGTCATTTCTCTTTACTCAGACTCCCATAGATTGCTGAGTGGTAATCTATGACTGGCTTATACGGCATCTGCAAACCCAGTACTTATGAATCTCCTACATATTCGTAAGTTAGAGAGTACGAGAAATAATAGGTCTAGGGACTTGAATTTTGTCTTTAACTTAAATAAAACATGGTTGAGAGACAGATCTATCCCAGACACTGCCCCTCCTATGGAACAGGCTTTCCATTCATGTGAAGCTGAGTTTGTCTATTACCCAGTTTAACCTAGACAAGTGGATAGGGAATAGGAAATGTACACTGGTCCTGGTACCCATGTCCTTTATGGACAGAGGTAGCTTATAAGTTCCTGGCCTTCAGTGTCCTATTTGGATGTTGGACATAATTATTCTTTTGGGAAAACTTGGCTAGGCTTAGAAAGACATCCCCCCCAGGTCATTAGCTTACTAACCCCCTATTGAATCTATGTTGGTTGGTGACATGGAACTTAAGTTAATTTTACATATGGCAGCAGTTATCCTATCCATAGTTAATAAGGGATGCCTCAGTTGTCTCTGTACTACACTAGAATATATCTGCATACTGTAAAAGAACTTTTTTTCTGCAAATGGATTTACTATGTTCCACAGCTGGGTACTCACTTGAGTGTTTGTTGATGACATATCTTCATGATTTTTCCATTCCAGTCCTCTATTGAAATTATTGTTTTTTGCCTTTGACATGAAGCAAAGTTCATAGTTAGACCTAGGAGATTTGATAAGAAAAATAAGTAGTTTATTGATCCCATGACAAGGGGGGAGGCAGAGGAAGTTATCAAGAATGGCAATACAAAGGAAACACTTGGAGAGAATGCATTTAAATCATGCGTAATTTGAAATGTCCAATTTAACTAGTTGGACTTTCATAGGCTTTCAGCAAAGGTTTTGGCCAAAACTTTTACTTCTTCTTGAAAAGCCAGTTTGATTGATGACTTGTTATTGAATTGAAAATTTTACTTGTCAGTTAAATTTGGAATATTTATTTTGTGATCAGTGTATGAATTTGTTAATGATCTTAAGAAGAAAAATACTTTCAGTCCTGTTTCATTCAGTACTTTACAAATGTTTGAGAATGATTGCCAACACTATACTCGGAAACTTTCAAGCAAGCAGACTTCCAAACTTTTTTTTTAATTTGGGGCTAATGAAATGGAAGCACTAAATGATTTAAGGAAATTGACTGCACTTTGATTTATGACACCAGATGAGATGGGGCATTGCTATTTTGCAGCAGAACTGCTATAGCGAGTCTATGCTCATGTTGCTTCTGACACCAATTCTTATACTGAAGTGAGCAAAATGTGTATTTTTCTTAGCGAATGGTAAACTTTAAATTCTATGAATTTTTGTTGGTCCAAAATCATTGTTGTTTGCCTTATATTCTTGAAATTCCAAAAATACTTCAGAACAAGTATAACCCTCCTTTTAAAACTATTGTGGCTGCACATGGTTTGTAAGATTGAACCATATGGACAAAACAAATACAGATTTAATTGGTAACAATATCTTCCTACACTCCAGATTCTTGACGTTTTCTAATAGAATTGTGAAATGTGTAGATATTAAGTTTCAGAGTTTTTTTTTTTTTTTTTTTTACAGTTCTGATGGTAAAAATAGATGTGGCATCATTTATATACTTCTATTCCATCTACTCAGGGTAAAGAGATGGTGACAGCATTTCTGGTTAAAAAAAATTGAGTTATCAGCAGGCCCTTAAAATTTTATTTGCACCTTGTTGGAAATAGTCTAGCAACATGTTTGTGCGTGTTTGAGAATAACTACATCCATCAAACACAAGGCATTGGTGTATGGGCAGCATTATGTATTTGTGTTTTTGTTGCAATGTTCTATCGTTATGTAATGCACTGTTCAACAGTTTTTAATATTTTTATGGCAGGTGTGGGCAATTCTTTACTTATTTTGAAATAAATTTTTTAAAGTTCATTTTTTCAGTGGTTTCCAATTTTAATTATACTTCTTATGTTGAATTCATGCTCATTTTAGCATTACATTTATGTAGCATTTTAAGCATATTCAATATTTTATTTATGTATTTTCACTATATAACATTTGTAACAATTTGAAATGTCAGGACCAACTAGAGTGAGTCCTGAAAAACAGAGTGAATAGCTGAAAAAA
Source organism: Protopterus annectens (assembly GCF_019279795.1). Taxonomy (NCBI): domain Eukaryota; kingdom Metazoa; phylum Chordata; order Ceratodontiformes; family Protopteridae; genus Protopterus; species Protopterus annectens. The sequence continues at coordinate 488,258,567 of NC_056743.1, read as the reverse complement.
CAGAAATATACTAAGCCTGAGATGCCATTTCTCAGACTATTCCCTTTTCTCTGAGGTATGATGATCTCACAAATGGTATATATTAGTTTGGAGAATGTGGGGGCTTGCCCCTTACATAGGTGGGTGCAGGGGAGTTTGCCTCCCCCCACAAAAAGAAGTTTAAAGGAGAAGAGCAATTTTTGAGTCTCACTCTTCTCTTGTGTTTTCAGTCTTTCGTTTTTGGGCTTGCCGAGTGCTGACATTTCATTAGGGAGTCGTAATATTCCCAGGATTGGTAGAAGGACAATATTAGATTAGTTGTCAGTTGAGAGTTTTATTGTCTGTTAAAGCACTCCGATCCTTAATGACTGTGTCAGCTTTTTATGGGGGTGTTCTCTTTCTGGTAGATGCATGGATGCTTGTTTCCCAAAGGGCATGATGGTACATTTCTTGTCATTTAACTTTAGGCTGCGGTCCTGACACTATTTGTTGGTATGTGTTAGGCATTTTTACAGAATCTGGGGGGCCACTAAAGAGTCACTGGTTGCTCCAAGGTTACATTCATCATCAGATTTATTTATCCACAGACCCATTACATCACCTTTAGCTTCATAGAAGAAGATACTGAACAGAAGCAGCCCCAGATGTAATTCCTGGGGAACCCCAACAGTCATCAGCCTTTTAGATGAAAGGATGTCCCCGCATACTGATAGTATGCATTCTGTTAGTAAGCCAGTTTGTTATCCAGTGATTCAGTAAGAGTTTCATTTTCATTCGACTGTCATACAAGAATGTAGAATGTTGTGAATGACTGTTGTTAGTTCAAGGTAAGCAGTGTATGTACCTGTTAGCCTTCATACAGTGCTTCAGTGCCTTTTCTAAGAAAGTCTAAGAATTTTGGAGACAGGATCTACTTTTTACAAACCCAAGCTGGTCTGGGTCCAAGGATTGAAGGCTGCCAATAGCATTGTTAATAGATTTCTTGATGATGTGCTGTTGCCTTGCAAATAAGGCTGGTTAGGCTTATTAGTCAGTAGTTTCCAGAATCATGGTGTGGCCACCCTTGAGGGTTGGGATGTACACTACTGTTTAATATACCTCTGTCACAAAGCCAGTTCCATTTGAGAAGGTGCAACTAAACAACTTTTGTAGCAAGTTGATAAGGCTGTGTTTGGCACATCATCTAGATTCATGAGACTAGTGTTCTTTGACTTGGACTGTAACTTCAGGATCTGTTCTGAGATAATAAGGGGGGTACAGACATCATAGCATGTGGAGGAGAGTTTGGTGGAGACAGGGTGGTAAAGTCTGAGCTGAATTTCTCTGCTAGAATGTTGGCTATATCCTCAGTGTCAGAGTTTCTGTTATTGTTACGTAACAGGTCAGAGCACTATTGGATATTGTTTCTAAGATCTTAGCATAGTCGTAAATAGGTTCATAAGTTCATACTAGGCTATCTGCCCTAGGGCATTTATAAGCCTAGCCAGAGTGTGCTTGGCTTTCACCACCCATTTTAAATTAATTTTGCTATGCCCTTTTTCGAGGTTAGTATACTGTGCCTCTGTCTAACAGTGACACAGAAGTGATACCCGGGGTAAACCTACGATCCCCCATCCACTCATCAAGATTCCTATTGAAGAGAGTCAATGAGGGACTCTGCCTAACCTGCACTGGGATTTTATTCCAGAGTGAAGGGAGCCTCTGGGTTATGAATCTGTCTCTCCAGCATGTCCTATTTATTTCAGTGCTGAGGTTCAGGTCTTTCGAGCGCATAGCTCGATGGGATTATGATTTTCTGAGGTGCAGCATCTCCATTAATTCCAGGTTGGACATGGCTTAATACGTCAGGCACAGATCGCCTCTGAGCAGGCGGTATGCCACTGAGTAGAGCTGGAGTTTCTTTAACCGGGCAGCATATGGCATCTGTTTGAGCCCTTTGATCCTCTTGGTGTGGTACTTTTGGGGTCTTTCCAGTTGCTGTAGGTGTCTGGTAAGGTACATCCCAAAAGGGGCATTGTACTCAATTATGGGCCTGATGAGGGATGAGTAAAGAGGCACGATGACCTCCCCTGATCTAGATGTGAATCCCTTCATGATTAGGTGGACTATATAAAATGTTTTTTTAACCACTTTGGCCACGTGGTTGTCAAATGAGAGACTGCTATCAACTTGGGTCCCCAGGTCCCTAATTACTTCCTCTGTACTTAATGGATTACCACTTATGTGGTAATTTGTGTGCACTTTGATTTTGCCAAAGGGGATGACTATACACTTTTTGGTGTTTAGCTTGAGGCCATGGCTCTGGCACCAGTTGTCTGTTTCTTTGAGGCGCTTTTGGAGGATGCTTGTGTCGGCTGGAGAGTCGATTATGGCGCCCAGTTTGCAGTCATCTGCGAACTTGGTCAGCCACAGTCCTTCCGTGTTGGCCTGTACCTCTGAGAAATATATACTGAATTAGAGAGGTCCCAGGACTGAGCCTTGTGGGATGCCACTTGTAACTGGTTTGGAGTCTGACATGGCTCCAGCAATTCTAACCATGTGGGTTTCTGTCCTTGAGCCAGTTTGCAACCCATCTAGTGACATAGGGGTTTATATTTAAAGCAAAATACAATGCTCTGTGCTCAAGCTAAAGTCTTGCCAAACCAACTGAGTCAAATCAAAAAAGAAAAAAGATTGGCAAGACAAAGCTATGAAGTTTTCTGCTTTAATAAAAACACACACGAACTCCAAAAAATGGTAAGCGCTTTCGGGTTCTCCAAATCTTCATCAGACAATTAAAACAGCATAGGTCTTCACTATTTAAATAATGAATCAAACAATCACATTTTAATACATTACCTGCCTTTTTTGTAAGGCAGGTTTTAAAGGTACCATCTCATTAAGACCCGGATATCTGTGTGATGATAGTGTTATAATCCATTTTGATTCTAATGTCTCTGTAAGTAATTTTATGTCCCCCCCTCTTACACCTAAATTCACATTAGTGACAACTTTAAATAGAAATGCATGTGTAGGATTATCCATCAAATGCCTATAAAGTGCATTATGTTGATCTTTATTCCTAATAGAGGACAGATGTTGCAATATCCTAACCTTTAGCATGTTGTTCGTCATCCCCACATAAAAGGCTGGACATTGTGTGCACTCGGCTAAATATACCACGTTGGATGTCCTGCATGTGGCTCTTGCCTTAAACTGAAAAGAATGACCACTCATGGGATGTTTGAAAGTGGTAATCTTATTAATGCTACTACAAGCCTTGCAAGTACCGCAGGGTACCGTACCTGCTTTGGTTAGTAATGGTCTCCGTCCAGAAACAGATTTTTCTCCACATAATAAATCCTTTAGATTTTTGTTATGTCTGTAACCAAAATTAGGTGTATGACCTATCAAGTTATCCAACCTAGGATCACTGCTCAATATGTTCCAATTTTTACACACTATACCCTGCATGTCATTGATGTTACTACTGTAGGTGAAATACAACCTAACTTTATCAGGTCTCTTGTTTTTCTGATGTACTTCACCTTCTGATTGACTTTGTCTCATCCATGGTTTATAACTATTGGTTCTCTTTTTAGAACTAGAATGAACTACCTTATTAACCATGTTTACGTTGTAACCTCTCTGACCAAAACATGCTCTCAATCCCTCTACTTCTTTATCATATTGTTCATCATCCAGGCATAACCTGGATGTTCTACAGACTTGACTCTTTACAATATTGGGGAACATGTAACGAGGGTGCATGCTGTCATAGGATAATAAATGATTTTTCCAACAATCTTTCTTATGTATACTGGAAGTGTATCCTTCCAAAGTATGTTTTATCCTTACATCCAAGAAATCTATCTCTTCCCAAGAATGAGTTAGTGTAAATCTAAAGAAAGAAGTTGTGGAGTGAAGATAATCCAGAAACTTGTGTAGCTTAACTACGGTACCCTGCCAAAAAATAAAAACATAGTCAACAAAACGCGTGTAAGCTCCTATATACTGCATCCACTCCTTGTGGTTAAAGATGTTTGCTTTCTCCCAGAAAAAAAGGACCAAGTTTGCATATGCATTGGCACAGGGGGTGCCCATGGCTACCCCCTGTGCCTGCCTATAAGCTTGTTGGCCCCCTATAAAGACATTGTTTTCTAAGACTACAGATAACAATCTGCAAATCAAATTAATCCTGCTGTCTTCCTCACCCATATCTCGTAATACATGTCTTATTGCTTGTATACCATAACTATTACTAATAACCGTGAAGAGGTTTTGCACATCTAGAGTGACCAAGATGGTGTTATTGTGTATTTGATTTCGTTGGAAGTCACTCAAAACCTGTAGAAAACCTTTAGAGTCCTTCAATATTGTGGGCACCCTCTCCACAAAAGGTTGTAAGGTACATTCAAGCCAAATGGAAATATTCTCAGTGACCCACCCTCGGCCTGATACAATAGGCCTAAAGGGTGGGTCACTGAGTGACTTGTGAATCTTTGGTAACACTTTAAAAATGGGGGTAGTGGCCTTAGCTATCATCAAAAAGTTGAGCAAATCATCATCTATCATCATTTCAAAATTGAGCTGCTTTAACTCTTTGTGTACACCTTCTATCACTCTAGTAATAACAGTTGGATTGATAGGAATATAGGTGGTATCATCTGCCAATAGTGCTTGCAATTTAACATTGTACATCTCCGTATCTAATACAACCACAGCTCCTCCTTTATCTGCACCTTTTATGGTTATGTCTTTGTTGTTGGACAAATTCCTCAGTGCTATCTGTTGTTTCTTTGTTAAATTAAAAAACTTATTAAATACACCTTTCTCAAAATAGCACCTCAAGTCCCGTTCACAACTGTTAATAAACAGATTCATAGCTGGTGTAAATGGAGGTACATAGGTGCTGGGTTGTTTCAAAACTGTACCAAGAGATGTATCAGTCAATACAGTGTTAGAACCGTTATTAAACAAACACTTGAGCGCCAAATTCCTACAGAAAAGCGCAATATCCAAAACAATGTCATTATAAATGCTAGCCCTCCCAGGTACAAAGGTCAGACCTTTGTTTAAGACTGTTAACTCATCTTCAGTTAAAACGTGAGAAGATAAATTATAAACCATACCATCATTGATATGATCAGTCATTCCAACATCCGCCGCCTTTTGTTGGGGTCTCTCCCCTCACTCAATGATCTCTTCCACGCTCCACGTTTTTTCACCGGAGCAGGTAGTCTCTCGAAAAAACGCTGTCGACCTTGCGCCTGCTTCGGGCGTGCTCCCTGCTCAATAAACTCTCCCGATAGATTTCTAGTTTGCTCACTAACTGAGGTCGCCAAGGAAAAAGAATCTGCGGCCGGCGCTATCACTGTTGACTTATCCATGATTGTGGATCCTGATGTGGATGGCCCCTGTTGAATATCCTCTCTTCCAGGCAAGGGCTGTGCAGTAGTTGTCATCGATTCCTTCGGTGTCGATTGTATAACTTCCATCGTTGTAGATTCATTCAGTTCTCCTCCAGCACGCCCTCCATGATGACGTCTTATCTCACGCCCAGTTCCACTTACGTTATCATTAGTTGAGGCCCCCTTGTTCCTCGGCCAGACAAAAATGTTGCCTGATGAGAAATCTTCAAAATCTCGTCTCAACCTATGGATTTTTTGCTTCCGCAGCTTTTCTTCACTATCCATAAGATCACGTTGTAAGTTATTAAGTCTGTGATGATACCCACTTTCTTTAAAGTCCTCATTGAGCTTGCTTAATAGCACATCCACTTCATTTTGCAATTCCAACATCTCTGGAGCAAAAAACTTACTAATTAAGTCCATATATTTAAAACTAGTTTCTATATTAAGTGTTTGCCATTGTGCAAGCAACTCAGGGTAACGATCACCCTGAGTTGGCATGCACAAAATCCTCATACCACGCGGAATAATTCCATATTGCTGACAGGCTTCAAAATGGAAATTCTGCCATTTAAGTCTTTGCAATCTTGCAGCTTTGAAGCTCAAGTCACGTAAAAGATCCTCGAATCTCTTGTCAGTAGCTACTGGAACATTACTGACTTCTAGTTCGGTTCTGTTAACCATGAGACCAAGGTCCAGTAGAGGATTCTTCTGGCACAAATAATCAGAAGACTTTTTAAAATGCGAATCAACTCGACCATGTCCTAAACAAGGTTCCCCTTGCTTAAAAGTTTCCAATAAATCATTCGCCATAGCCTGCCAAGCACCAAGAACACACACCCAGACGTAAAGCAAAATACAATGTTCTGTGCTCAGGCTAAAGTCTTGCCAAACCAACTGAGTCAAATCAAAAAAGAAAAAAGATTGGCAAGACAAAGCTATGAAGTTTTCTGCTTTAATAAAAACACACACAAACTCCAAAAAATGGTAAGCGCTTTCGGGTTCTCCAACCCTTCATCAGACAATTAAAACAGCATAGGTCTTCACTATTTAAATAATGAATCAACCAATCAAATTTTAATACATTACCCGCCTTTTTTGTAAGGCAGGTTTTAAAGGTACCATCTCATTAAGACCCAGATATCTGTGTGATGATAGTGTCACATTAGTGACCCATAGGCATTTGATGGATAATCCTACACATGCATTTCTATTTAAAGTTGTCACTAATGTGAATTTAGATGTAAGAGGGGGGGGACATAAAATTACTTACAGAGACATTAGAATCAAAATGGATTATAACACTATCATCACACAGATATCCGGGTCTTAATGAGATGGTACCTTTAAAACCTGCCTTACAAAAAAGGCGGGTAATGTATTAAAATTTGATTGGTTGATTCATTATTTAAATAGTGAAGACCTATGCTGTTTTAATTGTCTGATGAAGGGTTGGAGAACCCGAAAGCGCTTACCATTTTTTGGAGTTCGTGTGTGTTTTTATTAAAGCAGAAAACTTTATAGCTTTGTCTTGCCAATCTTTTTTCTTTTTTGATTTGACTCAGTTGGTTTGGCAAGACTTTAGCCTGAGCACAGAACATTGTATTTTGCTTTACGTCTGGGTGTGTGTTCTTGGTGCTTGGCAGGCTATGGCGAATGATTTATTGGAAACTTTTAAGCAAGGGGAACCTTGTTTAGGACATGGTCGAGTTGATTCGCATTTTAAAAAGTCTTCTGATTATTTGTGCCAGAAGAATCCTCTACTGGACCTTGGTCTCATGGTTAACAGAACCGAACTAGAAGTCAGTAATGTTCCAGTAGCTACTGACAAGAGATTCGAGGATCTTTTACGTGACTTGAGCTTCAAAGCTGCAAGATTGCAAAGACTTAAATGGCAGAATTTCCATTTTGAAGCCTGTCAGCAATATGGAATTATTCCGCGTGGTATGATAATTTTGTGCATGCCAACTCAGGGTGATCGTTACCCTGAGTTGCTTGCACAATGGCAAACACTTAATATAGAAACTAGTTTTAAATATATGGACTTAATTAGTAAGTTTTTTGCTCCGGAGATGTTGGAATTGCAAAATGAAGTGGATGTGCTATTAAGCAAGCTCAATGAGGACTTTAAAGAAAGTGGGTATCATCACAGACTTAATAACTTACAACGTGATCTTATGGATAGTGAAGAAAAGCTGCGGAAGCAAAAAATCCATAAGTTGAGACGAGATTTTGAAGATTTCTCGTCAGGCAACATTTTTGTCTGGCCGAGGAACAACGTAAGTGGAACTGGGCGTGAGATAAGACGTCATCATGGAGGGCGTGCTGGAGGAGAACTGAATGAATCTACAATGATGGAAGTTATACAATCAACACCGAAGGAATCGATGACAACTACGGCACAGCCCTTGCCTGGAAGAGAGGATATTCAACAGGGGCCATCCACATCAGGATCCACAATCATGGATAAGTCAACAGTGATAGCGCCGGCCGCAGATTCTTTTTCCTTGGCGACCTCAGTTAGTGAGCAAACTAGAAATCTATCGGGAGAGTTTATTGAGCAGGGAGCACGCCCGAAGCAGGCGCAAGGTCGACAGCGTTTTTTCGAGAGACTACCTGCTCCGGTGAAAAAACGCGGAGCGTGGAAGAGATCGTTGAGCGAGGGGAGAGACCCCAACAAAAGGCGGCGGATGTTGGAATGACTGATCATATCAATGATGGTATGGTTTATAATTTATCTTCTCACGTTTTAACTGAAGATGAGTTAACAGTCTTAAACAAAGGTCTGACCTTTGTACCTGGGAGGGCTAGCATTTATAATGACATTGTTTTGGATATTGCGCTTTTCTGTAGGAATTTGGCGCTCAAGTGTTTGTTTAATAACGGTTCTAACACTGTATTGACTGATACATCTCTTGGTACAGTTTTGAAACAACCCAGCACCTATGTACCTCCATTTACACCAGCTATGAATCTGTTTATTAACAGTTGTGAACGGGACTTGAGGTGCTATTTTGAGAAAGGTGTATTTAATAAGTTTTTTAATTTAACAAAGAAACAACAGATAGCACTGAGGAATTTGTCCAACAACAAAGACATAACCATAAAAGGTGCAGATAAAGGAGGAGCTGTGGTTGTATTAGATACGGAGATGTACAATGTTAAATTGCAAGCACTATTGGCAGATGATACCACCTATATTCCTATCAATCCAACTGTTATTACTAGAGTGATAGAAGGTGTACACAAAGAGTTAAAGCAGCTCAATTTTGAAATGATGATAGATGATGATTTGCTCAACTTTTTGATGATAGCTAAGGCCACTACCCCCATTTTTAAAGTGTTACCAAAGATTCACAAGTCACTCAGTGACCCACCCTTTAGGCCTATTGTATCAGGCCGAGGGTGGGTCACTGAGAATATTTCCATTTGGCTTGAATGTACCTTACAACCTTTTGTGGAGAGGGTGCCCACAATATTGAAGGACTCTAAAGGTTTTCTACAGGTTGTGAGTGACTTCCAACGAAATCAAATACACAATAACACCATCTTGGTCACTCTAGATGTGCAAAACCTCTTCACGGTTATTAGTAATAGTTATGGTATACAAGCAATAGGACATGTATTACGAGATATGGGTGAGGAAGACAGCAGGATTAATTTGATTTGCAGATTGTTATCTGTAGTCTTAGAAAACAATGTCTTTATAGGGGGCCAACAAGCTTATAGGCAGGCACAGGGGGTAGCCATGGGCACCCCCTGTGCCAATACATATGCAAACTTGGTCCTTTTTTTCTGGGAGAAAGCAAACATCTTTAACCACAAGGAGTGGATGCAGTATATAGGAGCTTACACGCGTTTTGTTGACTATGTTTTTATTTTTTGGCAGGGTACCGTAGTTAAGCTACACAAGTTTCTGGATTATCTTCACTCCACAACTTCTTTCTTTAGATTTACACTAACTCATTCTTGGGAAGAGATAGATTTCTTGGATGTAAGGATAAAACATACTTTGGAAGGATACACTTCCCGTATACATAAGAAAGATTGTTGGAAAAATCATTTATTATCCTATGACAGCATGCACCCTCGTTACATGTTCCCCAATATTGTAAAGAGTCAAGTCTGTAGAACATCCAGGTTATGCCTGGATGATGAACAATATGATAAAGAAGTAGAGGGATTGAGAGCATGTTTTGGTCAGAGAGGTTACAACGTAAACATGGTTAATAAGGTAGTTCATTCTAGTTCTAAAAAGAGAACCAATAGTTATAAACCATGGATGAGACAAAGTCGATCAGAAGGTGAAGTACATCAGAAAAACAAGAGACCTGATAAAGTTAGGTTGTATTTCACCTACAGTAGTAACATCAATGACATACAGGGTATAGTGTGTAAAAATTGGAACATATTGAGCAGTGATCCTAGGTTGGATAACTTGATAGGTCATACACCTAATTTTGGTTACAGACGTAACAAAAATCTAAAGGATTTATTATGTGGAGAAAAATCTGTTTCTGGACGGAGACCATTACTAACCAAAGCAGGTACGGTACCCTGCGGTACTTGCAAGGCTTGTAGTAGCATTAATAAGATTACCACTTTCAAACATCCCATGAGTGGTCATTCTTTTCAGTTTAAGGCAAGAGCCACATGCAGGACATCCAACGTGGTATATTTAGCCGAGTGCACACAATGTCCAGCCTTTTATGTGGGGATGACGAACAACATGCTAAAGGTTAGGATATTGCAACATCTGTCCTCTATTAGGAATAAAGATCAACATAATGCACTTTATAGGCATTTGATGGATAATCCTACACATGCATTTCTATTTAAAGTTGTCACTAATGTGAATTTAGGTGTAAGAGGGGGGGACATAAAATTACTTAGAGACATTAGAATCAAAATGGATTATAACACTATCATCACACAGATATCCGGGTTTTAATGAGATGGTACCTTTAAAACCTGCCTTACAAAAAAGGCGGGTAATGTATTAAAATTTGATTGGTTGATTCATTATTTAAATAGTGAAGACCTATGCTGTTTTAATTGTCTGATGAAGGGTTGGAGAACCCGAAAGTGCTTACCATTTTTTGGAGTTCGTGTGTGTTTTTATTAAAGCAGAAAACTTCATAGCTTTGTCTTGCCAATCTTTTTTCTTTTTTGGGTTTATATTTAAGCTGATGAGCTTATCTATAATGCCCGAGTGGGGTATTGTATCGAAGGCTTTTGCGAGGTCCAGGTAGGCTGTGTGGACCACCTTCCCCTCGTCAATGGCCTTGGTGACTGTTTCAAAGAAATCGACCAGGTTTAAGAGGCAGGATCTGCCCTTAACAAAGCCGAACTGGGTAGGATCCAGTGTCTGTAGGTCCCCAATATCTTTATTTATAAGGTCCATGATGATTCTTTCCATAGCTTTGCAGACCAAGCTAGTCAGGCTTATGGGGCGATAGTTTCCAGGATCCGTTGAGGCACCACCTTTGTGGAGAGGGACCACTGTTGCTGTACGCCACTCTTTGGGTACATATCCTGTAGTAAGGCTGAGATTGAACAGTAGATCTGATGGGATCCTATCTCGCCTACATTCATAACTGATGGGTTCGGTGCCGATCCATCGGCTCTGACTCGGCCAACTAGTATACTAGAACGAAGTCTCTTATTGGCTGGGCTACCCTCTATCCCAGGATGCACCACACCTGCTTCCCCAGATCTCGTTTGCCGCTTTACAAGCTAGACGTGGTCTCGACTTGGCTGGAGCCAAGTGTATTTTTCTTATTTTTTCTGGTCTTTTGACCTGGGGTTTCCTCATAAATTCAATCAACAGCTGTTTTAACAGCTATTCTGTGTATTGTCTGAGTGTTATTGGCAGTTTTGTATCTGTTGGTATTTCGGGCAAGGCCCATTTAAGTTAGAGGGCCTTTGCCCTTCTTAGTGGAGTGAGTGTGTTGTCTATTTTTACTCCTTTTCTTCTCCGGGTAAAGCCCGTTTAAGTTAGAGGGCTTTTGCCCGTTGTTGTGTTCCCTTTGTTGTTGTTCTCTCCTGTGAGGTAAACCTTGTGTTCAGAGGGCACGCGCCCTTTTCTCGCGCTTTAACAGTTTTTGGTCAAGTACTGTTCTTTGTGTGGCAGTTAGATTGTTCACTAAAATGTCTAAAGAGCAGAAATCTGGGTTTAAAAAGTGCACTAGGTGCAATTATAAAATGTTTATCACGGATAGTCATGCCATTTGCGTGTATTGTTTAGGGCCAAAGCATTTACAAGAGACATGTAGTGTGTGCCATGCCTTTTCCGCTAGGGTTCTTCAAGAATGTAAAAATAAATTAATCCTGAAGGGCCTTATTAAGCCCTCCTTTGAGGAAGCTTTGACTTCATCTTCTGCTACTGCTTCTAAAAAGAAAAGGTCGTCGGCTCCGACCAGTCCGTCGGAGCCGACTACTAAGAAGCATAAGTCGACCTCTTCTTCCTCGGCTCCACTGACTTCGGAGCCGAGGGTCGAAGGGTCTGCCTCGATGCCTCTTTCCTCGGCTCCATTAGTTTCGGAGCTGCAGGTTGGAGCATCGAGAGGCGAATCACCTCCCTCGGTTCCATTGGTCTCGGAGCCGATGGAGGTGTGCAGCTCAGACTCTTCCCCCTCGGCTCCGAAAGCTCCTTCAGCGCCGATCCTTATTCATACTGTGTCGGAGCCGGTGCCGATAGTGTTGGAGCCCTTTCAGAGCCGGTCCCCTACCTTGTCTGAGCCGAGAGAGAAGTCAACTCGACCCCTTTCTACTTCCTCTAGATCCTCCAAATTATCTGATTCGGATTTGGATAGAGTTATTCAGAGGCTTTTCCAGTCTCCGGTTTTCGCAAAAATGGTCTCGGCTCCAGCCCATTCGGCCCCGGAGCCAATCCCCCCCTCGAAGCTTTCGATTCCTCCTCCAACTTCCTCGGAGCCGTTGGAGTCGGTGATGGTGGAGCAAGGCGGAGCCGTACAGTCGGAACCGAGACCCCTTCGGAGTTTATCGGTTCCGACCATTGTTCCTACCCTGTCCTCTGGTTCGGGGTTCGGTACCGGGACTTCCTCAGCCGGGGCCGAGGGGAACATCTTGGAGCTAGGTGCCTAGTCTTCCCCTCGGAGCATCGGCTGCGGGGATTCCTAGTGCCTTCGTGGTTTCTCGGCCAGTGACCTCCATGGAGTCTGGAGGTCCTGCCTTTGAGGCCATGAGGAGCGCGCTGGCCATGTCCTTGCCGGCTCAGCAGGTTTCCATCTCACCGTCCCTAGACCTAGAGACTGGTGCTTCTGGCATACTGCAGTCCCATGACAGTGGGGTCCCAGGGCCTGAGGATACCCCCGTGGGGGGTTCCCTTCTTCCGGGGGGTCTGTCCGAAACCGCTTCGGATGAGCCTCCACGGAAGAAATTGTGCAAGAGGAAGCACGTGGACTCCCAAGATGAGTCTATCACATCTGACACTGACCTCGATGATGCGGAGGGGTCCCCAAAATCATCTTCGGATGATGTCTCTTTCTCGGATATCCTTGAGATTCTGAGACAGAGAGGAGATTGGCAGGCCAAAACCCCTTCCGCTGAGGAGTCAAGGCCTTCGGCGCCCAGCCCTCCGCCTCCAGGGTGTCTCCGCCCTTCGATGATTTACTTGATTTAATTTCTCGAAGGGCTTGGGAGCACCCTGACTCTGTAGAACCGGTGCCTCCAAGACCCAACAAATTCCTTTCAGCTCCCCCTCAAAAGGAATTTTTAACGAAAGGAGTTCCTGTAGATGCGATGGTGGTGGCATCTGCCACACAGCAGGACGTGGCAGAGGCTTCAACGTCTATCCACCCTCCTAATAAGGATTCCAGGAGCATGGATAGGTACGGGAAGCATACCCTTTCTTCAGCGGCCTTTACCTTACGGTATCCCCCGGTATACCCCGATATCTCATCCTGTACCCCCTTGGGACCTAAATATGGTCCTGGCTGCCTTAACTGCAATTCCAGTCTCACATAGACCTACCACGACAGCAAACCAAACACATAAACACACAAAAACATACTCGGAGGCTCTAAATAAAAATCTGCCTAAGCAGCAGAGACCTCCAAAGCAGACACCCAAGCAACCGCTACCCCAACACAAAACACATGCAACACATAGCTCACAAAGCCAGTGTGCCAAACAGTCACAGCCCTTAAGGCTAAACAACACACCTGATACACTTGTAATAGGTGACTCTATTGTCAGGCACACTGATGTCCCGCTCACCAGGCTGAACAAGGAGAAGGTCACAGTGAGCTGCCTGTCGGGCGCTAGGATCCGCTACGTAACACAAGCACTCAGGTCACTCCAAGGCAAGTACAAATATGACTCAGTCATTGTCCATGCTGGTGTGAATGACCTGAGACGTACCTCCCTGGACTACATGAAAAGAGACATAGTGGAGCTCTTTGAGCATGTAGCCCAGGCCGGTATGACCCTGACCTTGAGTAGCATCTTACCCTCACCAAGAATGATGCCACAATATGAAGACAAGATGATCAATTTCAACAACTGGCTTAAGTATTGGTGTTATTCAAAGGGGATCCAATGCCTGTCAGCCTGGGATGACATGCTCGACAAGCCACGATGTTTCGCTAGGGACGGTTTGCACCTATCACCCCTGGGCTTTTGGATATTGGCAAAGGCTCTTGCTACCCCCATAGTGCCTTTTTTAGGCAAGGCTCAAAAGACAAACCCACCTCCATAAGTATCACAAGGGATAAGAAACTAAGAAACTAAGAGTAGTGCTACACAACGCCAGAAGTCTAAACCTCAAGATGCATGCACTCGAAACTCTCCTTAGCATGGAGAACATCGATATCTGTGCAGTAACAGAAACCTGGTTCAAGGTTCCCGGGAGCACCCCAGCACTACCAGGTTATACCTCATACCATGCTTTTCAGCCCCAAAACTTGGACAGAACCACAAAAGGAGGGGGAGTATCAATATTCGTCAAAGATACCCACACCTCCAGGTTGGTGGCACAGCACGAAGCATCAGAGACTATCCATGTGCAGCTAACAGTGGGTAAAACTGCCTTCCAGTCTATAGCCTACTACAGACCACCCTCCCAAACCCAGGAACTCCACTCGGCCTTCCTGAGAACACTGGAAAATATGAAGGTCTCTCCAAACACCATTATATTGGGCGACTTCAACTACCCAAACATAGACTGGGAGTATTACTCTAGCTCCAACACCCTAGCCCAAAGGTTCCTAGAATTTATAAACTCAAATGCTATGGAACAACTTGTTACCACTCCCACAAGAGGGAAAAACATACTGGACCTGATCATCACCAACATGGGGACTCTATGCTCCAGACCAGAAGTGTATCCCTCACTGGTAAGATCAGACCATAAACTAATCTCACTGGATATTCACATCCCGACCCCACCCCCTGCCCAGAAAACCACAGTGAAAAACTTCTCTAAAGCAAATTTCACACTCCTCAAAACCGAGGTGGAATCCTTCAAAGCCCCCGAGCCTGTGGAAAATACGGCCCAGCCGCAGAATCCTTTATAAACGCATTCTATGAACACCTTCAGGAATGCATGGGTGATGCAATCCCAAATAAAACCAAGACTCAATCCTCCAAAGGCAGACGTCCTGTCTGGTGGACACCAGCCACAAACAAACTATACAATAGAAGGAGGAAGTTACTACATGATCGGGCAAAATCCCAAAAAGGGAAGGCATCTCTGATCAGTATTAGCAAAAAAGCTACGGGCACTCATAAAATCGTCTTAGGCCAGCTTCGAGAGAAAAATTACACAGGACACCAAGGATAATCACAAGGCTTTCTTTAGTTATGTTAGGAACCTGGGTGGGAATTCCCAGATATGCTCAGAATTAGTCCAAAATGACAAAAAATACACCGAACCCACAGACATTGCCAACATCCTAGCTGACAGGTTCAGCACAAACTTCTCCCCACCAAAAAGGGCAAATATCTATCCCAGCAGAGTGCTGCCCCCCCTGACATCTTAGATGCTCAGGTAAGAGCCGCCCTCTCCAAAGCAAAAAACACAGCATCAATGGGACCAGACGGTGTCCTGGACTGCGTCCTACATGAACTCCAAGAAGAGCTAAACCCAAACATAAAACTACTGTTCAATCTCAGCCTTACTACAGGATATGTACCCAAAGAGTGGCGTACAGCAACGGTGGTCCCTCTCCACAAAGGTGGTGCCTCAATGGATCCTGGAAACTATCACCCCATAAGCCTGACTAGCTTGGTCTGCAAAGCTATGGAAAGGATCATCATGGACCTTATCAATAAAGATATTGGGGACCTACAGACACTGGATCCTACCCAGTTCAGCTTTGTTAAGGGCAGATCCTGCCTCTTAAACCTGGTCGATTTCTTTGAAACAGTCACCAAGGCCATTGACGAGGGGAAGGTGGTCCACACAGCCTACCTGGACCTCGCAAAAGCCTTCGATACAATACCCCACTCGGGCATTATAGATAAGCTCACCAGCTTAAATATAAACCCCTATGTCACTAGATGGGTTGCAAACTGGCTCAAGGACAGAACCCACATGGTTAGAATTGCTGGAGCCATGTCAGACTCCAAGCCAGTTACAAGTGGCATCCCACAAGGCTCAGTCCTGGGACCTCTCTTGTTCGGTATATATTTCCCAGAGGTACAGGCCAACACGGAAGGACTGTGGCTGACCAAGTTCGCAGATGACTGCAAATTGGGCGCCATAATCGACTCTCCAACCGACACAATCATCCTCCAAAAGGGCCTCATAGAAACAGACAACTGGTGCCAGAGACATGGCCTCAAGCTAAATGCCAAAAAGTGTATAGTCATCCCCTTTGGCAAAAACAAAGTGCCCACAAATTACCACATAAGTGGTAATCCATTAACTAAAGAAGAAGTAATTAGGGACCTGGGGACCCAAGTTGATAGCAATTTCTCATTTGACAACCACGTGGCCAAAGTGGTTAGAAAAACATTTTATATAGCCCACCTAATCATGAAGGATTCACATCTAGATTAGGGGAGGTCATCGTGCCTCTTTACTCATCCCTCATCAGGCCCATAATTGAGTACAATGCCCCTTTTGTGATGTACCTTACCAGACACCTGCAGCAACTGGAAAGACACCAAAAGTACCTCACCAAGAGGATCAAAGGGCTCAAACAGATGCCATATGCTGCCCGGTTAAAGAAACTCCAGCTCTACTCAGTGGCATACTGCCTGCTCAGAGGCGATCTGTGCCTAACGTATAAAGCCATGTCCAACCCGGAATTAATGGACATGCTGCACCTCAGAAAATCCAAATCCCATCGAGCTATGCGCTCGAGAGACTTGAACCTCAGCACTGAAATAAATAGGACATGCTGGAGGGACAGATTCATAACCCAGAGTCTCCCTTCACTCTGGAATAAAATCCCAGTCCAGGTTAGGCAGAGTCCCTTATTGAATCTCTTCAAGAGGAATCTTGATGAGTGGATGGGGGATCGTAGGTTTACCCCGGGTACCACTTCTGTGTCACTGTTAGACAGAGGCACAGTATACTAACCTCGAAAAAGGGCATAGCAAAATTAATTTAAAAAGGGTGGCGAAAGCCAAACACACTCTGGCTAGGCTTATAAATGCCCTAGGGCAGATAGCCTAGTATGAACCTATGAACCTAGGAAATTCACCGTGAAAGCAAAGCTTAAGAAAATAATCTTAACACGTCTATCAAGAATACAAAAGCCAGGTTGTGGTTGGAGAGACACTATCACAATTTCTTTGCAGTGTATGAACCTTAATCTGCTTCCCTGTACAGTACTACAAAATAAAAAAAAAATGTAAGCGTGACAAGTCTTTTACAACTTTGAAAGATCTAATACGGTTAGTAACTGTTGCCCCCGCAGAATGCGGCCACTGTTGAAAAGCAGAAGGAAGAGCAAAGAGATTATCACTTCACTTGAAAGAAAAAAAGTGACAAGTATTTAATGTCTTTTAAAGTGTCACAATATTCTTTTGTAGCAGTTTTTTTTTTAATGCTCTAGAATTGGACTATACCATAGCAGCACTTAAATGTGCTTAACAAACCTTTCTGATATCAGAAGGGTACTTCATAAGCCTGTCTTTTCAACAATTTCAGAGATTAATTCCTGACACCTCATTCACTGCATGGACTTCTATTTCATAAAACAGACTAACTTTATTCTCATCTTTACTGGATTATATAGTTTGTAGAACCTGTTATTATGCATGCAATATTTATAACTATTTGTCTTTTAGATAAAAAATATATTTAAATTACCTCTATTGGTAGTCGCACAATATTAACAATGATATATTTACCTAGAATTACTATATTAATTGAAAATTAGATCATATTTTGGTTATTTATAAAAAAAAACATTAGAAGGAAAAAGGATAGGGGAGATATGGAGCTGTTAGCCATTTTATTTGCTATGTGTTTAGCAATTCCATATCCCATATAAGAAATTAGTTTGGTATTAGAAATAATATAGTCCCCTATCTATCAGGAATATGGACCCACTTCATATCTGCAAACCACTGGTTAAAAAAAAAACTTGTGGAATTAGTAAGAGCTAGAATCTTGTAAAAGTTATTCTGTACCAGTACACTCTCAAAGGCTGGAGTACGACCGATGTTTGGGTAAATAACTAAAGTCTTTTTTGACACTTATTCTAAAACATTTTCTACATGGAGCTCAAGGTCATAAACTCCATAGAGGATACCATGATCCTACAAGAGGGTCACTCCCAAACAAGTAGTTGGTGTGGAAATCATGAAGTGAAAAGAATAATTTTATCATTTGGCAAGCATGACTCCACATTGACAAAACCCCATAGAAACTGATCCCTTAGTTAGTGACCTGGGAGCCTACACTGGCAATGAACTGTCTTTTGCTCTCCATGTATCCAAAATAGCAGACCCACTTCAGAGAGTCACAAAATGCAGAGATCGAATGGCTGAAAAAAATGCACTTGCTTACATATACTATGTCTGAGATGGACATTTCTCACAATATTCCCTTTTTGTCTAAGGTATGGTGATCTCAGAGTTGGCATACACAAGTTCAGGGCAGTGTGGGCCTTGTCCCCCACATCAGACAGTGCAGTAGGACTTGCCCCCTCTGAAATAAAAAGTTTAAGTGAGAGAGCGATGCTTGATATTCACTCCTCTCCAGCACTTCGGTCTTTTTCTTTTTTTTTTCTCTCTGTGTGTCAGCACTCTGCATTATGAATGCTGACATTTCAATTGAAAGACATTATCCATTGCTGTAAGGAAGTCCTTTATTATCACACAGATTATATTCATGGCTATGGTGTCCAGATCCAGGGACATAATTTTCCATCTGTAATTGGCATTCATTAGGCCAGTCATTGAGTATAATGCACCTTTCAATATGTACATGTCCAAATACTTGTCACAGCTGGAATGCCAACAACACTTTCTCACTAAAAAAAAAAAAAAAAAAATGAAGGGCCTAAATCATAAATACTACACAGACCATCTGAAAGCCTTGCCTGTCTTCTCTTATCATGGGAATGCAATGCTAGGCTTCTTAAGATACTCGGAGAAAAATACTCCGAGATCAGTTGTCTAATAAGAATATATGAACAAGGTACCAAGTTTTTTGCAGTTCCGTGTTAAAGGAAAACATTTTCACCATTAGCAGTAAAATAGGCATGCAATTCAGACCAACATTAGCTTCATATCTTTTTATACTAAATGAATCCACAATTAGATGAAAAGTCTGTGCAAATTATAAGCTATGTATGTCCTATATCTGGAGCTTAGATGTCCAGACTTTTGTAACATGCATTAAGTATTATGTTAATCTTTCGTCTCCATAATCTTGTCATAGTTAAGCATACTGAGACTTTTTTTTTTTATGGATAACAAAGAATAGGATGTATTGCATCACAATTTCCATTTATGCATGGAGTCCTATGAAGGTGTTCATTAAGCTAAATAGTTGCTTTGAGTGGGTAACTTCGAACTGCACCATTTGTCAGACATAAATGCAGATACAGTGTGTATGGTTTACATCCATTTAGACGAATCGCACAACATATTAAAAAAACATTGCCTGGAGTAAACAAATTTTGAAATAAAGGTTATTCAAAATGTTGAATTCAAGGAATTGGGGTGATCGACATTCGAATATTTTTTTTTATATATTTTGCGTGCACTCAAAACCTTAAACCCACCAAACATGAATTATGTATAATGTCAACTTCACATAAATGAATGTCAAGCTCCATTCACTTAAACTGAATTCAGAAAAACATTGTTCAACATTTAAGTCAGTCAGTTAACTCCACTCAGGTAAATAAAATACAATATCATGCAATTCTGCAGAATGAATGTAAACCCTGTGTACCGTACCTATGTACCGTAAATATTGGTAGTAAATAAAATATTAACATCTCAGCTGTATTCCATAATTTTCTCTTGGAGACTCCCATCTCCTACATGCATTACACTGTTTTCAGCCACTGTGGCAGAACCTGTACTGGCAACCCATTGATATATACTGAACAGATCATCTTCTAGCTCCAAATAGTACTTTTGGGCAATGCTTGATTTATTAAGGAGACTGCATGACAGCAGGAATTGCTTAGCACAAAACATCTAGAAAGGCAGAAATATCAAAGACTGTTTGTAGCAAATCATCAAGTATTGAAAACATGGGGCTGCAGAAAGCAGTACGAGAAAACTAATTAGACATTTCTGTTCACTTCACTGTACTTGCGGCAGAGATTATAATCTGATATACTCTGACCCTTCTGTCATATATATCTGGTAACACTTCATGGGAATATCACTGGGATATTTATATAATAATACCTTGGGACTTGCTCAGTGAATATCCAATGTATTATTTACTAAAGGCATGCATGCATACTTAAATGATTGCAGTGTTTAGAAAAGAAACTGCCAGATGTAGGCAGTCCTATAATACCATAAACTGCACATCTCAAGGCCTTGTAACTGTTAGATCTGAAATACGCTATTACTATCTGTTCAGTAAAAATTAATGGCATCTAATAAAATCAATCATATTTGATACCATAAAAATGCATTTAATTTGTAAATTCAGGTTAATAAGTATGTGTAAAAGCTGTTAAAAATAAGAATCAAGGAAAAGTGATCTGCGGTAATTTAGCACAAATGTGTCTAAGGCCTATTAAAACCTGTAGGGTCATTATCTCTCACAGGTTGTTTTACTTTAGCAGTCATGTTGCTTTCATTTGAAAACAGCAGGAGCATTTTTCCATGTTATAGAGCCTGGATGGTGGGCATCCCATGAAGAAATTAACTCCACATGAATTCTGAAACTAATGTATTCCATCACAGGGCACTCAGTCTGTCCAGGGTTTTATTCATTTATTTCATGTCAGGCAGTGACAGCATTCCATCCTGACACCATTGATCAGAGAAACATGACACTGTTGGTTGAAAACTAAACAGATGTGAAACATGTTGTACATTGTCACATCTTACTGTTGTGACATAAGTATCTCGGTAATCTGCTTTAGTCTGGTAGGGTGAAAGTGATGCCTGTTTACTTCAAAGGTAATAAACTTCTGGGAAAACTGAGTAAGGTTCTGTTACAACAAAAAAAAAAAAAATTGAATCGTGTGGATCATTCTTGGTAGCCTACTTGTTCACATAGTGGACTCCTCATGTACAACACACTGTTGTCTTTATTCTCCATTTTCTAGTCTAGACCACCTGTTAATATTTTCATTTTCTTTCTTCTTAAAGAGCATGTACAGTTTTACAAACAAGTTTCGTTAACCATCTGCTGTATAGATCAACTCTGTTTTGTAAAAAAAAATTATTTTGTAATAACTTTTTAGCATATTCTTCCTCAAATATTTGCAAATTACAGCCTATATTTCACTTCTTAGTAACTTGCTGTTTAATGTACCTTCTTCTGTGACTTGTTTCAGGGCCTTGAAGCATGCTACTATGCTAAAACTTCCCTTTTAACCTCAAATACAGTTGCACAGTTTAAACACCTCGCAGTTTCTTATGGTCTGCTCTCCAGACACTAAATATATGTTGCATACAGGACTATCTACATCCTTGTCAAGTTGGTCAGTAGAAATATTTACTATCCCACACAAATATAATCAAACCTTTTTCCATCTACCGTTAATCTGAGCCATACTGTACCGTAACATTTTGTCAGATTTCCCTTCCATAAACTAAGAATAACCAATAGACCCCCTTTTGTACCAGTGAGTGCCTGCTCTTTTCTCTGAATAAACACATCAGTAGCTCTTCTGAGATTTCTCTTCCCAAACTAGATGTCTTTTCATTTTCTGGTAATATGTTTCAATGGAAAGAATTTGAAGAAAGGTTTGGGTCTATGCAGTTTTGTCTAAAACTGTCCTCACTGATTATTTTATCTTCAGTGCAAATTACCAGTGGAATTTCAGAATGGATGTGTTCCTGGAAGTCTTTTCTCTTGTTTGTGGCAAACATGTAGAAATGAGTTTAGGTCACATGCTTTCTACATAATCACTTATTTATGTAAAACATATAATTGATAAACTGTTCCGTCTATTCATTGTTAGATTCTGTACATTTACTTTGAAAGAAAATGTTCTTTCAACACTGTAGAAACATGGACAACAATGGTTTTGCAGAGAAAATCATGTTTTTATCGACCAAGACTGCTCGGCACATATGAGGAGGATGAGAGCTGTATACATCCCCTTTCTGAAGTTGGCAAAGATAAAGGGGGACAAGATTTAAATGTTGTACCAGTCCATGATAAAGCTGCTGTAGACTTGAGGTGCTAAAACTTATAATTCATCAGAGTGCACTTAACACCTGGATAGCTGGATCAGGTTACCCTGGAAAGAATAAACCGAGTAGTAGTGTTGCCCAATGCCCAGAGGAGCAGAGAATCACTAAAGGACTGGAACCTTATAGTAGGGGCTTTTTTTCCACTTTTTAGGAAATATCAAACACTTGGAGATAAAGCAAAAGCAATGAGACTGTGACAAGAAAAGAAATGTGAAAGATGGTGACTAGGTAAAGTTCGAGACAGATTTTGATATTTGACAGCATGTCAGGGACATATATTCTCCCTTTTTTTTTTGTTTATTTTGAATGTATATAAATTGACATTCATTATGAGATAGAAAAGAGTGATTTTTTTCTCTACATTTCCCAGCTGGAATAGTTAATATAGCTAGGTAAGTTTGTTTTAAGTGCTCCATTACTTTAGTAATAACTCAGTCATATGTTAATGTCTCCTACTTTTTTTTTGACAAACGAGCAAAGCAGATTGTACTTGTTATGGGCAAGTGGTAGGGGTTTTCTCTGGGGAATTGGTCGCACTAACAGTATTTTATGAAATATATAACAGACAAAATGATAAATCAGGAGAGGGAATGTCGAACAGGCAATGGGGTTAGGGATCCTGATAGAATATTGGATAGAGAAACTGTATACGTTTCATAGGTATTATTCCATGTACAGTCAAAATAACACAAATATGTAAACATGTAGAAGCCAATGAGTCGGTTGAGCCCAGGGTGGGACACTTAAATACTGTTATCATAGTGATGGTTGGGGCCAATGAAAACCTCTTTTCTAAGAGATGGAATTAGACTGTATAATATCAAAGATCTTGAAAAAATAAACTAGCTGATAAAAGGGGGAAAAATGGATACATACTAGAATACTAGAATACTAATAATACCTAAATTTATGTTTCCATAAATTATAAAGGAAGGGACGGGGATAAGGGAAGAAATGTTGGCAACAATGAGTGCTTTAGCCACAGTTTAAAGAGTAGAATAATTTGTCAGTCATAATAGGTGATCAAAACCTGTTTCTTTCCCTGCGATAATCAAAATGGAACAACTAATATGTCAAAGTAGGGTTGTCTTAAGTGCCCCTTCAACTTAGAAATAATATAACCATGTGTTAACGTCAACTATCCCCCCCCCTTTTTTTTTTTTGAAACATGAGCAAGACCAGTTGATACCTGGTATGGGTGAGTGGAAGGAGTGGTGTTTGAGGATTAGTCAAATTAATATCTTATGAAATGTGGGCTTTCTGGGAGAGTTAACCCTGAAACAGCTGTTTGGACAAATGCACAGGAAACATGCTGAAATGACGGATATGGAAATAATATATTCAAAGTGGGGGAGGTATC
Source organism: Protopterus annectens (assembly GCF_019279795.1). Taxonomy (NCBI): domain Eukaryota; kingdom Metazoa; phylum Chordata; order Ceratodontiformes; family Protopteridae; genus Protopterus; species Protopterus annectens. The sequence continues at coordinate 488,235,014 of NC_056743.1, read as the reverse complement.
AAGATTAGGAAGAATGGCCACCTGGCCTTGGGATTAATATCATTGATTTAATATATTTGCTGTGTTTCTAGAACAAAAAGTTTAGTTGTTTATTTTTAAAAAATGGATCTTATTACTTGTAGCATTTTTTTCAGTTTTATCTTAGATGAATACAACAATTTGGAGGATTCAAGAGTAAATGATAGAGTCTAGTAACCTGTTATCTTATTTTTTGGGAAGGGTGCTTTAAACCTTTAGTTTAGTCAAACTGCATAATTATGGATTAAGCAGACGTATTATGTATGTTAGGAGAATGCATATTATTAACAGATGATTTTGTAAGGATGTTCTAGACTATTACACATTATCTGTGGTACATGCATTATATTATCTGTATTTAATAAATATTGTTGTACTGTAAAAAAAAAAAAAAAAGTGGATACATTTTGTATTCAGAAAGCAGAAGTCCAGTTCCCAGTGAGCTATGAATTGATGTGATAACTAACCAAGAGAGGTAGAAAAGAAACTTACCAGTCTAAGGAAGGACAAAGCCTAGAAATACAGATGAGCATAGCGGCAGCATAACTGAGTGAATGAGATGTTTCATAGATCTCTGGAAAACTAAAATGAGAAACTAAAACAGAATAAAAAAGCTATGGAGATGTCTTTCTGCAAAGGGATAAGTAGGAACAATCTTCAGAATTGCAATAAGATGAGCCTAACTTCAGTAACAAAAAAGGTGATGTAGAAAATATTCATGAAAATGCTAATCAGATATGTGGAGCATGACTAAAGTTCTAGAAAGGAAGCAGTTTGCTTTTCTAGCCAATAGAAACTGTCAGACTTTTTATGTAGGTTAAAGCATCAATGGGCACAATGTGCCTTGATTTCCACTAGGCATTCGATTCAGTAATACATAAGTTAAGTAACCTCTAAAAGTTAAGAACAGAATACAGTAATGATGTCAAAGGAATGGATGTTAGGTAGGAATTAAACAGTCACAGTAAAGGGGACACAGGCAAATAAAACTGTAGTGCTAGACACCAAGGTTTGTACCCCACAGGTGATGATCTGCAAGTATTGCTCATCTTATTAATACTTAATGAGAAAATGATCAATCTGTTTGTTTAGTATGACACAGGGGTAGGAGCCATGCTAGATGATGAAAAGAACCTATAAAGGCTTTGGAAAAAAAACTTGGCTATAAAAATGGTGCCTGTGATATGCAAAGTACTGAATATGCAATACGACGTCCCAAGGTTAACATATAGAATGAATGGGTGGAACTGATGCAGACCAAACAAGAGAAGGAATGTAGCGGTGATGATGGCTTTCTATTCTCATGTTGCAGTATTCATAATATGGGGGCTTCCCTGCTTAAGCAACCCAAATGTCTGGCCAGTATACCAAAGACTTTCCCTACTGCAGGTAAGTGTGACATTGCACTTAGTATAGCAACTGATATAGGCCATAAAAGTGACATCTGCACATACCATCCTCTGAACTTTTCTGCCGCCAGTCTGAATGCCATCTTCTACCAGTCGTCTTCTTGCTGAGTGGTTGCTGCTTCAGATAACTGCCCTATTGGGAATTTTTGTGTTTTTTTTGCCACTGGATGTTATTCGAGGTTAATGTCATGCAGGAAAGTCAAGTGCTATTGTGGAAGACAGATTACACACACACACACACACACACACACACACACACCTGATCAGTGTCTTTTCTGTCTGGGGTCCACTTACAACTGTAAGGTTTGAGCGATTTGTTAGGAATTTGTCCTTAAGATGCTCTGCAGTCATCTTTCTTCCCTTAATATCTACCTTGAGAATCAGAAAAGCAAGCAACTAGCGCTTGCAATGGATAGTATGGTGGGTCTGTCTGGTGAACCTCTGAAGTAGAAGGTAAAAAGGTTAGGCCTGAATATTTGACTGTGCCTGTGTATCCAGACATCTCTGTCAAGGCCACTAAAGGCCCGGAGATCCATTTGGATTCTGGTTCTCTTTCTACCAGAACCCAGGCATATGTTGGCCTATCTATCCCAGCCTTAGGGTTGATCCTCCCCTTAAAAAGAAACAAAAACATGTTTCCTCATCTCAGGATCCTTCCCCAGACTGGCAAGCTTTTTCGCATGGAATTCTTAATGCTTTCCTAGCACTAAGACATTCTTCTGTTCAAACTCCTACTCCAGTTTCTCCTACTTTCTCTTTACCTAGGATTTCTGCTGTGGAACAGGAGGTCTCTGAGGAAGAAACACAAATTGACTCCCACCTGGCTTATGCATCCCCTGAAGTAGATTCCAATGGTGGGGACTCCCCTGAGGAAGAGATCCTTTGGGAAAACAGTGTCAAGGATGAGAGACTTTAATTGTGAAAGCTCACAAGTTTCTGAAGTACAGAAGAGGTATTATGACCTTTTACAGATGGACCCCCCCCCCTTCTCCTTCAGCTATTCCACCTGTGGTTCCTGCCTTTCAGGATACTTTTGTTTCTATGTCAAAAATTTCAGATTCACAACCACCAGCCCCAAACAGGCCAGAGAGGTTTTACAAGATCCTTGAAGACAGCAGATTTCTGTTCAAATGTCCCCCTGCAGATCCCCAAATCTTGCTGTGATTTAATTGTCTGCAGGTAGACTTTACAAACTTTTACCCTCCACTGCTCTTCTTCTCTCAGATAAAGACTGCAAAATGATGGACAGGATAGGTAAAAAAAAGTCAACACATCTTCTACTTTAGCCTTCAGGGCCATTAACTATCGGACTCCTATGTCGAAATATGTTGTGGCCCAGCTTTCTCAGGCTTCCCAACTTTTGACAGATTTTCCTAATTCTGCAGCCAAAGCACAGCTTTCTTCTCTCTTGACAGCCACCTCTCAACTAACTAGACACACAATAAAGTGCAGTTGTGATGCAGCTGAGGTATCTGCTAGATTAGCTGCATCTGGATCTGTCCTTAGGATATATTCTTGGTTAAGACTGCAGCTTTTACCTGATTATATTAAGGCAAAACTTATGGATGCACCTCTTGACAATTCTGCCCTTTTTGGTGCTAATGCTGCTGCCCTTTTCAAATGTCTACAAGAAAAGGGAAAGAGTTACAGGAACTGAAACACATTTTTGTATCCCCAGTCCTAAAGTATCAGGAATTGTCCTTCCTAGCCTCATTTTCTAAGGAAGAAAGCCTGTGCCCCCCCCCCCTCACAAGAAAGGGATGGCACAGGCAGAGCTCCTCCAGATCTCAACCAGCCTCAGCTCAAAAGCCCTCCTTTCCTGACAAGCCAGGTAGTCTGTGACTACCTGCCCAACCTCTCCAATATTCCTCTTTCCCAGTGCCTCTCTTACTTTCTTTCTTCATGGACAAGCATTACCACAGACAAGTGGGACCTTTCTGTTGTCCAAAATGGCTACTACATGGTCTGGAAGTTCATCCCTCCTTTCATGGGCATCCCTCAACCCCCTTGAGAAAAGTTCCTCCTTTTCCCCCAGGTGCATGAAGATTTGCTCTCTTAGGGTACCATTCAGGAAGTTCCCCCCTTCCAAAGAGGAAAAGGGTTCTATTCCAGGCTGTTCCTAGTCCCCAGGAAAGAGGGTCCATGGAGACCAGTCTTAGATCTGTCCCAACTCTATCTTTTTCTTAAGGTTCCCACCTTGCGCATGCTCATTCTCCTTTACATTCTGTTCCCTCTTTTGCTTCCTCAGGCTTTCATGGTTTCTCTAGACATTAAAGAGGAGGCATATTTTCACAGCCCCATTTGCCTCTGTTCATGAAATGCACATTTTTGTGTTGCTTCCTCTCATTTTCAGTTTTGTGCTTTGCCCTTTGGACTCTCCAGGACTCCAAGGGTCTTCTGAAAATGCTTGATTCCTGTCATTCATTGCCTGGATGATCTGCTTATTCAAGCAAATCATCCAGACAATCTGCAACAGGAAATCCAAACTACCATATCCCTGCTCCAAAGCCTGGGGGTCACTGGCAACTACAACAAGTCTTCCCTCAGCCCTTCTTAGGCTTTTCAACCTCCACAAAAAATGCAATCTCTTCTGACCTACTTCCAGCAATTGCTTCCTCTAACTTCAGTGTGAAACAGAGAGTTTCTTCGAATGCTAGGATTCATGGTATCTGTTATCCCCATGGTACGCTTAGACATTCTTCACATGCAGAGATTCCAGTGGTATCTGAAGACCCTCTGGTGCCAGCATGCTCATCCACTGGAGTTTACTTTCCATCTTCTCTCTTGTCTGAAGAAAGAGTTATACTGGTGGATTCAACAAATATCTCTGAGTCCAGATCTTCCTTTACAGGCCCTGCATCCAGTGCAAGAGCTATTTACAGATGCTTCATACAGGGTGTGACGAGTAGCATTGGGGCACTTAAAAGTCCAAGGCCTTTGGTCTCCTTCCATAAGGAAACAACATAACATCAAAGAGACGAGGGCTTTAATCCTAGTTCTCCAAGCTTTCCATTCCTCTCTCCACCCAGGTCCCCTGAAACTGTTCACAGACAACACCACAGTCCTTTGGTATGTGAACAAGCATGGGGACACAAAGTCATATCTGCTGTGCAGGCTTGGCCCTTCAGACCTGGGATATTGCTTCTCAAGCAAGGGTTACATTTCTGGCTGTTTACATTCCTTCACCTCAAAATTCTCTGGCAGAGACACTAAGCAGGTCCATGACACAAGCCCATGAATGGATGCTTTACAGGGATTTGTTTCTGGACATTCTCCATCAGTAGGGTACTCCTCAAGTAGATCTCTTTGCCTCCCATTTGAACAGACAACTTCCGAATGTTTTGTACCAGAGTCCAAATCCTCTGTTATGGAAGATGGATGCTCTTCCATTCTCATGGAAGGGGATGTTTCTTATGTACCCCCCCCCCCCGCCCAATCCACTCATTTAGAAAGTTCTGCTGAAAATACAGCAGAACAAACCAAAAATATTGGTGGTGAACCTCTTTTGGCCAAGACGGCACTGATTCCCTCTTCTTCTGCAATTAACTGAGGGCAGTCATCACAAGTTAACTCACAGGGTGGATATTCTCACACAAGACAAGGGACCTCTTAATCACCCACATTTAACAACTCTGAGCCTGACTCTGTTGGTGGTAGGCTTCTGAAGCCTTTCTGACAACTTTTTCTTGGGGACATGCTTCTAGTCCTGCAGGAGGCCAGGAAACCCAGCACTATGAGATCCTACTTGTCCAAATGGAAAAAGTTTTCCATCTGGTGTCTGAAGAAATGGCTAGATCCATTTTCAGTGGACATATCCTAGTTCTTCCTTTTTTGTGTGAGCTGCTGAAGACCAGATTGGCTTACTCTACTGTTAAAGCCTTCATCTTCTCCTTTAGCTTCTCAGCTAGTGGTTAAGCTTTTCCTTAAAGGCGTCCTTCACATCAGACTCCTAAAAAAACTGTTCCCTCTCCCTTGCTCAGTCTCCTTTTGAGCCTGCAGTCTCAGCTTCTTTGAAGTTTTACACATGGAAGACTGTTTTTCTGGTAGCCATCACCTCTGCTAGAAAAGTTTCTGAACCTCTTAATGGATTGTCAACCTTTTTTCATCTTCCACAGAGATAGGGTTTCACTCGCACTTTATGCCTGAAGTGGTTAATGACATGTCCCTTAACCAGTCTATTCATCTACCTACTTTCTTTTCTTACCCTCAAAATTCTAGTGAAAAGGTGCCACATAACTTGGATGTGCATGGACAACTCAGGTTTTACCTAGACAAGACCAAGTCCATTAGGAAAGCAGAGCAACTGTTTGTCTCCTATTATCCAAGGGTGCTGGGAAAACCTGTTTCTAAACAAACTTGGATTTCTAAGGCCAGTTCATTCTGCTATGTGTTACATGGAAAGACACACTCTTCCTCAGTAAAAGTTGATTCTGCTTGGGCTGTACCTTCCTCTGGGACCTTCTTCAAAGGTTGAACACTTTCTATTCTGGAAGCCGCTACATAGTCTTCTGTCCACACTATGACCATACATTACAATCCAGATAATATCTGTAGAGCCAGAGCAGGCTTTGCCAGGGCAAAGCTGCATGGTTTCATGGAGATGACTTCTGCTCCAACCTCCCTTTCCTTCCCAGGAGCTTTGGTACGCTCCCTGATGTTATAAATACTGCAACATGGAACTAGAACAACCTATGAACCTAGAAGGACATAGAATAGTTGTGAAAATCTTACCATAACCATAGAGGTTCTTCTCTTCCATCTTGCAATATTCTATCCTACCCTCCTTCCCCCTTGGTTCATGCTTTTCTTAGGATGATATTTTCTTTTACCTGCTATCCTTGGGATGCTGTTCTGATTGGGGCATTCAGTTCTGAGGATGGTATGTGCAGACTTCACTTTTATGAACTACGTCTGCTGCTATCCTATGTGCAAAGTCACACATACCTTGCTGTAATAAAATTCTTTGGTATACTCGCTGGATGTTCGGGTCACCTAGATGGGGAATCCCTCATGTTATGAATACTGCAACATGGAAGAGAAGGAAATCTATGGTTATGGTAATATTCTGCACAACTATGCTTTATCAGTACTTCTGGATCATTACCTACTCAGTGCAAAACCTGGGAGAAAAGATAAAAGGATGCTGGGATGCCTGATGAGGATACTAATCTCCATGAAGACAGTCATTGTACCATTCTGTTCTACAAAATAATGTTAAGGTCTCATTTAAGATATGTGCGCAGATCTGCAGAACATACAACTGAAGGAATAGTATTTTTTGAAAGAACAAGGGAATGTAATGAGGAATTATGACTATGAAGAAAATTGGCTGTGAGGTCTAATTAAGCTGGTTAAGGAGACTTGATCTGTATATGTAAGATCATTTGTGGTGATTGTGTGGTAATGGAGTTAAGGAGGAAGAAATTGAGGCCAAAAAGCACACAGCTACAAGTAAGAACCGCAAACAGCAGCATAGACCTCAGGAAGCATTTATTCACACATGTTCATGGTTGAGGCAAGTTGCTCAAATGAATGGTAGGTATGGTTAATTAGAGGCCTAGTAGATAGTGTGTGATAACTGGAAGTGGGAAAAGAAATGGACCTAGAGAGAGGATGAAGTGGAATACTAGCTTTTTACCATGGGATGACTAGACAGGCAATTTGTTTCCAAAAATGTATGCATATGTGTAGAGACTGTATGATGAACAAGACATAACCAAGTCTAAGCAATGCAGGTGCTTGTGTTAGCATAGTATAGCAAGTAGTGCAGCAAACCAAGTATATAACACTTGGTTCATCATTGAGACTAAATTGTTAAACACTTCAGTGAACTCACTCATATATATATATATATATATATATATATATATATATATATATATACATACACACACACAATGTCATATCTTCATTATGCAATCAAAAATGATTGTTCTGAGAAAAAAAAATATATATAAATATATATATATATATATTTTTTTTTCTCACTGCATATTTTACTTTCTATAATTCCCTTTAATCCAGATAGATGTGATGCCCCCGCACTTGCCCATTTATCAAGGAGCCTCGATCCAAACCTTCATCTCCCACTCTGTCCAAGTAGCTGACACACCCAAACAAGCCAAACCCTCATCTCACTCTCTGTCCAACCAAGTAGCTGACACACACACACACACACACACACACACACACACACACACACACACACACACACACATACACACACACACTTTGAGATTTAATTTATATACAAATACACAGACACTCCTGAGGAAGGCTAGTACAGGTTTACTAGCTATGCCCCCTTCTGCCCAGATTATAAGGTAGTTATCTCTGCCACCAACCACCCTTACTTATCAGCTACTATATAAGACCCTTACAAAGGGTGACTAGTTCTACTGTGTAATGTTACTGTTATCCAAATGGTAAGTGTGGCCAAGACCAAGGCTATTGGAGTGGCCTATACAGTGTCACCAAATACATATGCAAGTACTCTAAGAGCTTAAATATCTCTAAACAAACCAGCCACAATTAAAAGGTTTAAATATATTTAATAATAAATAATAAAAGAACAAGACAATACTCAAAAACTCAACACGGTAACTACAGAGTTCAGAATCACAGGAAATATTTTAAAACAACATTGCAGGACAGTGTAAAATAAATACAGAAAACATCTAAACTAACCTTTACTATATTCCTATTTATAGCTAAAAGATACTATGCTCTAAATAACTTATTTACAGAGCAAGGCAAATGCAGATGTAATGCTGATTATGAGTGTATGTTTCTAGGTCTAAAACAAGATACAAAATGCCAAATCTCAGAGAGTTCCCAAATTAATATCAAAACATTACTGTTGGGTCAGCTGGATGACATCACTATTTGTCACCTGCCACCAGTTCCCAGGCCAAACAGATACCAACAGAATTTAACATTTTTCTGTGAAAAATACTTATCTCTCAGAAGTTTACCTAGAATTGGAAGTCATAAAGCAATTAACACACATTTGGAACCTAGTAATCAGAGGTGTAGCCAGGATTTTCAAATTTGTACTCATACCTTCCAGACTGCTGCCCAACAAGCCACACCCACATTAACACTGCTGGCCAAGCCACACCCCCTTCATATTGCTGATGTCTGAATAGGTCACTGGCAAGTGTAAGCAAGGGCAGTAAGAACTTACATGATGAAGCATCATGAACATTTCATTCCAAGAGTGCACCTTCCTTCAGTCCAAAATCAAAATGCCTTTCCATTTATACTTCTGTAGATTGACCAATTTGCACCCCAAGATTATTATTCTTCCCTTTTGCAGCTCTTTACCGCCATAGTAGCTCATTAGAGTACCAATAGTTCTACCAAATAAAGGATTGGCAACCTCAAGGCAGCACATTCTCCGCAGTGTTGTGGTCTGTAGGTACAACATATAGTGCTCCCCCTAGGTAGCACCCAAGCTGTGAACCATAACTACCTCCCTTCCACTTACATGGGTCACCTGGCAATGGCTGCTCACTCCTATGGCCTACACTCACACTAAGCCTTTTGGAATGGCAGACTTTACATTCCCAAAAACAAATAGATTTTCATTGGGCTCAGTCATACTGCCACTGACAATAAATGAAGAAGAGTATCAATGGGACTCAATCAAGCAAAACCTAAAGATGTTGAGTTACACCCTTAGTACCTTAGTTACATACTGTGAATCTCCAGCCTTTGCTAAAAGGAAATTGGTTAAAGCTAGATAACTGGCCTAAGCCTCAGAACCAGTGGGACTGTACATGCCCTAAGGTGCTTTTTTAGAGCTTTTTCCAGTCTTATGATTCAGTGATAATCTGAACAAAATTATTGGAAATGAAAGAAAAGAAATGCAGTATTACACTTTTTTTCCAAGGAAGAAATAAGTTTTGCCCAAGGATTAATGTGCAAAGCTGACATGATACTACTCAATGTACTGAGAAGACAACTACTTGTAAAGACAAAGCACATCTGCAAATGCAGCCTGCCTCCCTACCCTCCCATAAAATGAAAACATAGTCACCTTATGTGTACCCCTATGATGTTACATGCTGAAAGAAAAAATGAAAACACTCCTAGGTTTGATTGTTAAAATGTTAAAGAAACAATTACCACACTCTTCTCCATCTCCTTGTAAGCTAGTGGAAGTGATCTTGTGTGCACATATCTGAGTAAGCTGTTTTTAACTATGTTGGGTACAGGGAATTGATTGGAGATGTGCTTCCTCTACTAAGCTTCTTTCAAACTTCCACTGTACAGAATAATTTACTGCCAAACTCTATACAGATGTAAATAGTTGCATAGACACATTTGCCCTGTTCAGCAATAAATACATCCCCAAATTCAAAAATACCCCCATGGGCAACATAATAAAAGAAAAAATATTTATTGCATGCAAAAATAAATCTAACTCTCAAAAATCCAAAAACACTCTTGCTAAACTAAACAAGGAACTCTGGATTATGACTAAATCGACCAAAACCAGATATGAGGTAAAAATATAAACCCAGGTGAAAGATAACCACAGAGCATTTTTAACTGTTAGAAATCTCAGAAATGATAACTGGCACTACAATGAGCTAGTAACAAACATTGTCACACACTTGGACCAGAAGACACAGACAATCCACAGGCCAACTAATTTCAGCTCAGACTTTAACCCTCCATCATTCAATATTCTCAGATCAAATACCTGCATCTATAACCATTCAAATCTCTCAACAATTTCTGAAATCACTACCCAAGCCCAAGAACATAATGTCTATTGACACTGGATAACACACAGGCTGCCTACCTAGTCCGAAACATGACTTGCTGAACTCTCTACAAAGACTGTTCAATACTAATTTCAAAATAGGTTTCTACTGGATGAATGAAAAACTGCAACAGACACTGCCTTGCTTGAAAGCGGGACTTCAGTGGGCCCAGGCAATTCTAGACACACAGCCCTTACTAGTCTCATCTGGGAACCTATGTCAGCAATGGACTGTCCCTTGATCACCACATATTCACTATTGTAAGGAAATATTTTTCACTGGACAGCTTATAGTTAAAGGTATAGAATCCAGATCCATGCACAATTGTTCCACTCTACTTGGCACTCATTAGGCCAGTCACTGAGCATAATGCCCCTTTTGGTATGTACCTGTCCAAACATTTATCACATCTGAATGCCATCCAACCCTCAGACTTTTAGGAATTATTCCAAAGCAAATCTACTACTACTGAGTTATACCATGGTAAAATTTCCATTGCACCAAAGCATGTGAACTCTGCTGCCAATATGGAATTGTGAGGCAGCTACCACTTGTGAGTGCAGGTGCATTGAAGCAAGTATTGCATTTGCATATTCTGAAGGATATGAACTCTGATACACTCTTGTCTGTCATAATTTAGTCACTAGTTTAGTCCTGAACACTTTGCCAGAAAACCTGACATTTTACTAATATACCAAAATATGAGGCAAAATCTTGGACAGTTGAAAGCTATAGGATAGAGCCTCAAATGTAGTGTTGGGCAGAGTTTCAAAACCAGAGACATTTGAATTGTGTTCCACGTTGAATAATGAGATATTGCATTACAATAAATTTTCTGAAGGTTGTGAACTCTGAAACTCAAATATCTGTCTGAGTAATACTACACCCAACAGTTTGACAGTCATATTTTTTTTCAAGAAACAGAACTAAAATATGATGCAAAGCTATGTACATTGCTCTTACTGCAGCAGCCCCCTCCCCAGCCATTCCAGTGTCCCATTATTTGATTTTCTCCCCAGTTACCATAAACACTGTTCAGACATGTTAGTGTGCATAGTGCTTTCGTAACTTCTACAATGATCACAAATATTGAAATAAAATTGCACAAACACCGATAGCCGTTTGCTAAACGAACAATACAGTCTTGCAATGAAAACAGACTAAGCATGACCAGTAAACTTCTCTGTCCTTGAAACTCACATTCATTGAAATGGCACGAAAACCCACATTCAAAGAAAATGCATCTGGCCAGTGGAGGATTGTTTACCTGTGGGCTGTTTTCAAAGCATAAGTTCCTTTCACACATTTATAGTGCCATGCGTACCTGTATGTGTTCTTTGATGTACCTTCCTGATTGTATTAAATTATATTCCTTGTATAATACAGCAACACTTGTTAGAATGTTTTTTAAATTTGTAATTATGAACATTCTTCTAGTAAACTAAAAGTATGAACCAATAATGGCAAAACTACCCATTTCAGAAAATTTCAAACATAAAAAGTCACTCACCACTCAAACGTCTGTCATTACAATCCACCAATGTTACTCAACAAGCACAATTGCTGTCATCCAAATAATTCCACATTAAAGAGATCTGTAACTAATAAAAGTTGCTACTGGCAAATAACTTTACATTTCAATGTTTCATCTAAAAATTCAGTGCCTGCTGCCCTTTAAGAATTAATGACTTATGTTACATTAAAAAAATGGTAAGCTGGTAATATTGCAATAGGGAATGAATGACAAACCAACAACAAATTCATAGTTACTAGGCATCTCATGCATAGGAGGATACACTCAGGTGTGTAAAACCCCTATCCCACCTTAAAATGCACCAAATAATTGGCAATCAAAATGGCACTGCAACACTCCATCTACATGGTGTGGAAGTAGAATCCACAGCCTTCTGCACCAAAGGCAATGATGCTACTAACACTGTTTCAAATTCTACAGCACAAACAGCGACTGCCATTTGATAAAACAGTTTCACATCAGAAACAGACTTAGCATGAGCAACAGTAAACTTATCTTCCCTTGAAACTCACAATTCCCTGAAAATGAAATGGAACTCAGTACCTTGAAAATGCACTGAAATTCATAATTCCCTGAAAATGTACAGAAATTCAAACTCACAATTCACTCTGCAGTCTGGTAGTTGGTGTAGAGGGTTCAGGCTCTTGTCTTCACTGGAGCTCACAATTCCTTTAGCAGTTTGGTAGTCGGTATACACGATTTAGTCTCTTGTCTCCATCAAAGCTCACAATTCCTTCAGCAAACTGATAATTGTTATTGAGGACTCAGGCTCTCGTTTCCTGTAACCAAGTTACAGGGTCAAGGCTGATCAAGTTAATTGACTAACCTGCCCTGTCACCTAACTAGGGCATTACATTCCATACCTCCATATCTCTCAACCTCTTAGCATAAGAAATATTGACAACGCCTAAAATAAGAGGGACAAAAGCTCCAAAATACGGACAGATTTTAGATATTGCTCTTGCAGACTTAGAAAGTTGCTAGAATAACAGTATTTGTCTTAGCATGCATTTTCTAAAGGAAATATAGTCTGAAACTCAAATGTATGACATTGTATAGTTATTTCAATCTTCAGTGATTTGCCAGAAAACCACAAATATTGAGGAATAGCCCAAAAATATGAGGCAAAAATCAGGATATTCTGCAAAAATCTGGACAGTTGAGAGGTACACATATCTCTAAGTCTGCACTATTGTAACTGTTTAAATGTATATGTTTTAACAGTGGAAACTGGAAGGTTAACCTCAGTCCAGCAAACATAAAAATATATCTGAAATTAAATCACTTTACGGGCTAGGCCATAAAGAGGCGCTATCAGAGGTTTCAATGCAGCCAGAGACGCAACATCTGCACTAAGAAGCTTTCTGTATTGTCTTTGGGGTGAACTAATTACAACTCTGGAAGCATGAAGGTATGAAATTGTTTTATGATTTCCAGCACCTGAAACGGATCTGAGCAAAAGCCCTCGTGTGTGTATTTTTACAGGTAGGTGCTAAATACTCCAGCAATGGGGGTTTGCATGGGAACTAGAAGTCAGATGACCATTAGTGATGTCATTCTGCAAGCTATCCCAGAAGTAATATTTCAGATATTTTATTATGTTAAGAAGTCTCTTAGTGAGACAGAGCATTCTGTATTCTGTACTGGGCCTGACAACAAGGAGGACCATTCACCACATTATCTGCCGTGATCTATTAAGTAAGTAGGGAATAGTATAATTCTCTTAGATTCAGTCAGGAATATAGTGAAGCTTAGTTTAGATATTGTTTTTCTTTATTTGTCTGAACTCTGGTATCACTGTGAATATATACTTAGTATTTTCTTGTTCTTTTATTTATTATTAAACTTTTCATTGTGGCTGATCTTTGTAGATGTTTTTAAGTTTGAAAGTATTTGCATATTCATTTGGTGACACGATGTGGGCCACTCCTAATAGCCTTACTCTTGGTCAAACTACCATTTGTATTAATATTAATTTCACTCTGTATAATTGGGTACCCTTGGAAGAGCCTTAAGGTAGCTGGCAGGAGTGTCTGGTGGCAGTCCTAACTAACTTTTAGTCTGGGCAGAAGGGGAGTATAGCTAGTAAACCCATGCCAGCCATTCCCAGGTGTGTGTGTGTGCATGTGAATACATCAAATCTCTAAGTGTGTGTGTGTCAGCTACTTGGGCAGGCACACAAAGCACTGAATGGGCAGAGAGGGTGCTGGAGGTCTTGGCTTGGACACTCAGCTGAGATCTCAACTCTATAGATGTGCCACTGGGGAGTCTTACTGGGGATCTGGAGAAAGAGGGAGAAACCAGCCTCAGACTTGACTGTCTTGCCCATGTGCTCTTAAAGGAAATTGGGCTTGATTGTGCTTGATGCAGAGAGCTGCATCTGGAGATACTGTGCATGTACCTGTCATCCTCCCAGTAAAAGTTCAGCACAGGTGCCAGTGGTGAGGACTGAGGCTCCTTGAATACTGGCCCAGAGGTGGGATGTCAGTTAGCATGTATTTTCTGAAGGATATGAAGTCTGAAACTTGTATATATGCCATTATTTAGTGACTTCAGTCTTCTGTAATTTGCCAGAAAACCACAAATTTTATGAGAAACAGACCAAAACCATGATACTAAATCTGTTTGATTGAGAGGTATGTTAAACAAACACACAAACACACACATACACACACACGCACTTTATCTCATACAAGCAGAACGGCTGGTTCAAGTTACATACACAGACATGCACACACACTTTCGATCTCATACAGAAATGAACAGAACCTCTAGTGTAAATACACACACACACACACCACTTATTTACTTACTGACCTTCTCTCTGAGTGGAACAACTACTTTAAATTGCATGTGTGAGTGGGAAATAGGTTTACATCCATGGTGACATGCGCACAATGCAGGCATGGTCCTTTTTGAAGGGGAATATGTTGTCACCATGGAGAGAAGTTTTTCTTTTTTTGTTTAAATTGTTGGCCAAGTTGCAGCTGTAAAAGTGGGGAGGGTGCTCACCCCCCCTCACCTTATGGTTCCGGCACCCTTGCCTTTAGCTTTCTCCATTGGATCTTGGTGCCTGCCTTGTGGTACCCCCTCCAAATAAACACTGTACTGACGTGTACAGTGAGTATGCCTCCTGACATGGTAATTATTTCTGTTTCCAGACAATAGGAAAACTTCTAGCTTTAGGCATTGTGTCTGCTTGCTGCACCGAAACTAACTTTTTTTGTAGCACATCGTAAAACACCTTCAACTTATTTTCCTGAAGTTTTGCAAGTTAACATTGTATGCTCCAACTTCTGCTATTAATATAGTTTATATACATTTCTGTTCTTTTCCAACATAGTACACTGTGGTTGCATTCTTGAAGCTCAGTACATATCATACAGTTCAACACACACTTCTGCACCAGTAGTTTAATATACACATAACATATAGTTCTCTTACATTTCTAAGACAAGCCTATGGATCATATTAATATTCACAAATGACATATGATTATTTACAAAATTCCAGATAGCTGGGCTGGCAGTGTCACATTTCTATATAAACCATATTAATATTTTCAAGTGACATATAATTATTTACAAAATTCCAGCTAGCTGGGCTGGCAGCATTTCAGTTTCACACACGTGATAAGGTCTCTGTTCTTTCTAGTACTGGATTAAGATTGATTGTTGTTTTCCTCTTTGTCTAGTCTTTTTATTAAGTAACTGATGGATTTGTGCAGCGGTTAGCATTGTTGCCTTACAGCAAGAGGCTTGCCAGTTCAATTCTTGGCTGGGGTGACTTCTGTGTGGAGTCTGCATGTCCTCCCTGTGGTCACTTGCATTTTCTCTGGGTGCTCCGTTTTCCTCCCACATTCCAAAGGCATGCAGTAGGTTGATTGGACACTCTAAACTGGCTGTAGGTAAGAGTGTGTGTGCGAGTGAGTGGTATGCAGTGGTGCAAACCTTGGCTCAAGATGAGTGTCACTGCTGAAGTGATACCCCAACCCCATGCGCAAAATGGGAGAAGGGTGTTGAGGATGGATGGATGGATGGATAGATTACTGCAGATAAGCAAGTCAGATTGCATCAGAAATACTCACTCTAGGGATATAAACCTTTTCTGCAACATCCATAGAATGGTTTGAAAGGACAGGCATATTTCACAGAGGATACTGCTGCTGTGTGATAGATTCCCCATCCATATAAAACAAATTCATCCCTGTTCATTTTCCAGCACAACTTAGATCTATGGATGAGAATGAGAAAATTTACCCTAGGACTGCCCTCTCTACTTCTAATGGACAGAGGCAGCTCCTAAATGCTTTATCACATGCATGGTTCCCCTCAATTATTCTGTGGTATGATCCCAGTTATTCTCATTAGGGTAATATATAGTGGAATGGGTAAGACCAATCTCTAACCAAATGGGGTAGGGTAATTCTAGCACAAAAAGGGAAATTGGCTAGGCTTAAAATGGCCTGAGAGGGTAGCTAGCCTAGTACATACCTATGAACCTATAAAAAGTAGATCCAGGAATTCCAGTCTGTCACACCCATTCTTTGGGAGTACCCCTGGCTGCAGATAATGTCTAAGTTACCCTTCTTGGTATTTACTTATGAATAACTATTACCAGAGCACCTGTGTGTCTACAATGAATTGTGTTTTGGTTTAGGGGTCTCTTTCCCTTCTTTAGTACAAATTTCCTTTTCTGATTTCCATATCAAGTATGGGTCTATATCAGTTAATAAAATGTGCTATTCCCAGAACACCTCTTTGTCGAACCCAATTAAATGAAACTTATTCTATTGAACAATTGCTTAAATGAAATACTTTCCCAGGGTAAACAACCACTTGGCCAACCCAGCGACTGCAACAAAAACAGCACTATTTATAACCCACCTAGGGGGGGTGCACAACTAAATATACCAACTCCAAGATCGTACTGCAGTGGGGAAAAGGGCAAAGTCCCTATGATGGCCCACTGTTTTTTCCCCCTGGGAAAAACTTCAATGAAACGATTGTTCAGAATAAGATTTCATTTAATTGTGTTTGACAAAGAGATGTTCAGGGAATAGTGCGTTCAGTAACCTGATAGGGCCCCATCTGGTACAGTCCTACTTTCTTCAGGCAAAGGCTGTCTGTCTCAAGTGCTTGGGAGGACTAGGTTAATAAAGCATTTGGGTTCATCCTCATCTACAGCCTACCTCCTTCATTAGCCTGAATGTCCTTGGATGTTTTACATGTTTATATCAATAAAAAGTGCTTTTCCATACATAATTTGTCTTTCTCGATAATGTTGATTTCTGTCAAGTTGACGTCAAACACATGGAACTATGTGCATGTAACTTGACTGAAAATCTAATGTAAACTAAGCTGTATACGATAGATTTTGATAGCAGTTTCTGACAGAAGTACTTCATATTCTGTTCAAGGGAGACATTGGACAAAGTTAGCAAAAGGAGAAATTGCAGGGTTGTGAATTTAAGCTTAGAAATATTAGCAAGGAAGCAAAGCTGAGGTAAGAAAAGTTTTATAATGTAAGATGAACACAGGATGTAGCTTAAAACTGGGAAAGAAAGCTAGTAACATAATTCACTCATTCCTAAATTCTTTAACATTCCATGTGTAATATTAATCCAAGCTCTGTAAATTCAGTACTTGTTTACCAGTGTTAGGGGTTCTGTATGTTAGTTTAAGCTTTCTCTGATCAGATGATGATGTTGAACAGTATACTTTTTGATACATAGACCAGGATGTGACAAGCATGTCTGAATACTGCCTAGATACATATGAAAAAATAAACAAAATATCTGATGAAAAAACTTGACTTTTATGAAGGCCTTTCATGTTTTTTTTTTCTGTTCTAAATTAATTTCCTTTACCTCCTTCATATTTTCCTAATTGATATAGTATAAACATAGTTCAGTTTTGTTTATTTCAAAAGAATATAAGACTTCTTTTTCACTCTCCAGTGAGACTTTCATTCACTGAGGTTTGGTACTAATAGATAGTCAAAGTCCACATTTTATGAGTGCAACACACTCAGAAATCTGAGAACTGTATAGAGATTTGCAGACATTATTTAAAGGAGTCCACCCATGCCCAGCTCCAAAATTGCTCCATTTTTTTTTCAGTGTTTTGATTTATATTTATCTATTTCCTTATTTCAATTAATCCTATTTTGTTTATGTGACTTTCTCAGGTCACAGAATATGCTAGTACATTGTGGTAGAATTCAGATGCAAGCAACTCAGCTTTGCAGCCCTCCAACTCAACCACTCAGCTTTACTAGCTGTATGTAATTAGTGACTATTACAATATTTACTGCTTTTAGTTCTTTCAGACAAATGAAAGGAATCAAATACATTTTCATACATTCCTCCTCCAGTATACTCATTGCACCTCAACTTTGTTTCCCTGCTAATATTTCTAACGATACACAACCCTGCAATTTCTACTTCAGTTAGCTATGCCTGATGCCGCCCTTGAATAGAGTATGAGACACTTCTGTCATTAACTTATCTCATGGAGGATATGGGATCTTTCCAAGCAAGTAACAGGTAAAAGACCAACAGCTACTCTCCTAGATGAGATAGCAAATGTTTAAGGAATATATATATATATATATATATATATATATATATATATATATATAGACAGACACACTAACACTAATGATTATCAGAATCTTTTGTAGTTTCATTTACTCCTTTAGAACATGAAGCATGCAACGGGGGTTTATTGTTCCCCAAGCTTATTTTCTAGTATATATTCACAGCAAGAGGTTCTCTGGTTCGATTCTCGGCTGTTGTGCCTTCTGTGTGGACTCTGCATGTCCTCCCCGTGAATGACTGAAATTTAAAAGACAGGCATGTATGTGTGGGTGTGCCTTCTCTGAAGGTTGGGCACCGGGCTGGCAACTCGACACCATAAAAATCACTGCCAATCATAAGATGACCGTAGATATGCTGTGGCGACCATTTACTGGGAAAAGCCGAAAGACAGCTTTTGTTACAGTTTTCTGTAGAAGACACTACCGCATGGTCAAAAAAAAGTAAGGAACTGACTAAGCCCCCACTCACCTGCATATCTGTCACTCCAGACACCTGTGGTTTGCAAATGCAGTATCCTGCACGACAGGTTATGGGATGCAGTGTATTTTATATCACTATCACATTATGTACCAGCATGCATGCTACAGGAAAATTCAAGGACATGTGCAGACTGACAGTATTGTCATTTGTTTTTGCTTTAACAGTATCCACTCATAGAGGGTCCAGAACAGGACACTGTATGGTTGATAGTAAACAGGGCATCAGTTGTTTCTGGTTATGGCAACATACAAGCTGCACAGACTTGTGATATAGTGACATACACTACAGCATTGCTAGAAGAAGGTTCATTTGCACCACCATTACAGAGGCCCTTGTAGAGGCACACAGGCTCACCAAAGCATGACAGACATTTTGTTTATGATAGTTTCACAAGGCTCCACCTGTGTCCCAAGCTCAAACAGCATCTGGCATGTTCTGCTCTTCAAAGATGTCAATATCCACCACCGAGGAGAAACACGCAAATCGCAGCATCATTGTGTCTCAAGGACTACTCCAAATATGAACACAACACCCAAAGTCAGTCAGTAAATATGCAGGTTAGTGATCCAGGACTGTATCATGGAGGTGTTGAGTGTGTCTCGTGGCTTCCAGTAGGAAATATATCAACTGCATAGTGACCTGAAGTACAGGGACAAGATGCAAACAGTGCTGCCTGGACATTAGTGGCAAATATTACCTCCATAGGTGTATGCATGACACACACATTCACAAACCAACATCCAGTCTGCCTCTGCCACAGGCCATGTAATATCAGACTGCACAGCTAATTGGTTTGGCAGCTTCAGTGTTAACTGCAGTTACACAGCCTGCCATCCTAGTTTGTGGGTGAACACCATCTTGTGAGAGGTGCCTTTCCTTGTATTCAGCACATGGAAATCCTTATCAGAATGCATGCAACAGGTCCCATGATTCTACCTCTTCTCAGCCACATACTGGATCAAGCCCAAACACTGCAAGCCAAGACAATGAACACTATCAAGCAGAGATCTAGGTTCACCAGCAACGTACAACAAACCACTTATATTTGGCCAGCTCCCTGTATGCGTGGTGCGTGTGTGTGTGTGTGTGTGTATATGTATATATATATATATATATATATATATATATATATATATATGGGTCTACTTCTATTCGCTGACATCCCATTTCACTGAAACCCATTTGGTTGACAGCTCATTTCATAGACAAACTTTCTAGGTGGGGGGCTTCGCCCCCCCACACACCCCCAATGTGGGGGGCTGTGCCCCCCAACTATATATTACAACTCCACAGTCGCACAACAGTGGGGAGGGGGGCAAATCCCAGGTTTTTGCCCTGATTACTTTTGTCTATGAAATGGGTCTGTCAACCAAATGGGTTTCAGTGAAATGGGATGTCAGCGAATAGAAGTAGACCCATATATATATATATATATATATATATATATATGTGTGTGTGTGTGTGTGTCTATTGTTTCAGCATTTCTGTGTGTTTGCATGCAATTACCAACCAAGTGACTCCAGGGGTCATACCCCTACAGGAACTATTGGTGTAGGTCGGATGTGCCAAATGTGTGAATTGTGTGAACTGGACAAGCTGGATCCATTCCAGACCACTTGGATTTCAGGGAGTAGAAGCCCTTCTTATTTATGTATTGCAGGCCCTCTAGACCTTATGAGGCCATGATAACCACATAGGTGCATTCTGGGATTCCTAGAAACTCTGAAAAATAAGAGAAGTCACAGAAGGTCGTCTTGTCCTAGGTTCACTCATCTGCTGTCCTAGGGAACCAGCTATGCTCCTCCATATGTTGTAGCATAAGGAACTAATTTAGGATTCATACAGCTATCTGCCACATTTATAAAGCATTCTCCATAAGTCAGTGGATGGTTTCTCTAGCCAAGACTATTACTTCTACACATATTATTCTGACCACAGAAATGTGTTAGCCATGTGTACTCTTTGATTCTGCATGCTTTGACTACATCCCTTAGAATATCCTTGTCCACATGGTAACAGACCACAATCAGTTGGTCTGTCAGATGGTGGTATATAAGGTGCTGTCTGCATCTCATTATGCTGACAGACATGACCGTTATGCCGAGCACTTTCGTCATTGGCTCCAACAATGGATTCCATCGCATATTACTGTGATTCTGCTGCTGCTAGTCATAGCATGGCTCCCATTATCTAGACAGTGTGTCTCGATGTTAAAATTAGATATGAGCCACCATGCAGCACCAACTTCTTGTGTATGTTCTGCATCATTCTACCATTTTTGTTTCTTTTATTTGCATATTTTGTTTGGCTCATTTGCTTAGCTGTTTTTATTTGAATGTCATTATGCACTCATTAGTATGTACTCCATACCACTCAGTTTTTATCATTATGCAGCTACAGTAATGTGCAAAGTTGCCCACGTACTGCATGTGATGGCTACCTATACTCAGTCAATAAAAGCACAACAGAACATCTCTAAAAAAATATGTAAATTATAAAGAAAGTCAAAAGTAAAGTAGACCACATTACACTGCATAATCATAATACACTGTAACAAAAACTCCACAGAGTAAATAATTCCTGTCTTTCCACTGTGGAAAAACTCAAATACCAAAATCAGTAATTAAAAAAAAAAGAAAAAGAAAAAAGGATTTATTTATTTATTGAAATTTGTTTACTGGGAAAGTCCACTGGGCCAAGAGCCCATTTTCAGTGGAGGCCCGGGGGAGAAAAGCTCCATTACAATGAAAAACAAATATAACAATATAAACTAGAGGGTATAATAATATGAACAGCAAAAAAGGGTACAGAGACAAACAGGGTCTCCATACAGCTTTACAAAGTATAATGATATAATCCACAAAATAAAAGAGATCCAAATTAACCAAAGGAACAAATTAAGAATGAGTATAATACACCAAAGAAGGTAGATAAAAGGTACAAAAATTGTGCCTCTAGTAAATAAATTGTGGGAAGTGTAAGAATGAGAGCAGAGTGAGTATAGATTGTCAGTAGCAGTTTAGAAAATGATAGGGTGAATAAGGTTAGTAGCAAGAGGGAGACTGGTAATAGAATTACAGTGATAGTACAAAAGAATAGACAGAGAGGATTAGATAGGGTAGGTGTGCAATACAGGGTAATTGGGTTCATTGGATCATTGATTAGTACTAGGCTAACTGCCCTTGTGGGCCACTTTTTTAGCCTAGCCAATTATCCCATGTGAGAATCAAACCCTGCACCTTGTGTCTGTAAGGTAAACACCTTGACCACTATGCCAACTGGGTTGATTGTAAGGCTAGCAAGGCTGAGCTTGAGATAGAAGAAATCAGGTAATGAGGATACTTATAGGGCAGGCTACTGAGTCAGCAGCGATCTTAAGGAATTTGATAGGAATATTGTTGGCAGAATTAGAACAGAGCTTTATATTCTGAAGTAGGTTTTTATATAGTATGTGGAAATGGGGGAGAGATTAAATTCTAGATTGAGGGGTTCCTTAATAGAATTTTGGGTAGGGAAATCTGGGTTGGAGAGATTATGTAGTGGTGGAGAGGAGTTCAATGTGGGGAAGTGGTTGGATGGTAAAGCAGAGGAGGAATAAGGTTGGATATGGTATCAATGAAGTAGGAATTGAATTTAGAGGAGGTGATAAGGTCAGATGACATGTTAAGTTATGGACATGGATTAGATTTGGTCCTGGGGTGAAGTAGAGTATTAATAGAAGACCAGAAAAGTTTAGAGTTAGTTTTCCTATTTGTTTGCAAGTTCCAGATGTATTGTTTCTTATCTTTGTAGCTTGATTTTGAAGATGTTTATAATGAATAAGGTTGGATGGATTTTTGGATTTAAGCCAGCGTTTCCAGGCTTTGTCTCTTTTGTTCATACTTTCCCTGGTAGATTTGGATAGCCATGGCTCACGGGTAGATTTGATTCTATTGGATCTAGTAGGAGCTAGGCTGTGGAGGATATTTAGAAAAGAATTGTTGAAGTAGAGAAGGGCATCCTCTAGAGGGAGAGTTTTGAAACTGTTCCAGTTGTAACTACTTAAACTGTTAAAGGTCTTAGGACAGAGTTTAGATAAATTGTGTATTATTCTCATGTTATGGACTTTTGATATAGATGAACAGTTTTGAATAGCGAAGGCTGGGAGATGGTCACTAATGGAGTTTGCCAGAGTGCCATAAATGGGGTATTTTGAAGTATCTGAAACCAAGATCCAGTCTAGAATTGAGCCTTTGTTGGTTTTGAAGTTAAACCTGGTTTTAGTATTAATTGGTTGTGTAAGATGGAATAAGTTTATACTACAGGAGGATTGACAGGAGAAAGTAGAGGTCCCATCAATGTTCATGTCACCTAAAATAATAGTTTCATTTTTTTTTATAGTAGTGGAGACCCAAGATAGTATGCCTTCTAAAATAGGGATGGTATTTCCTGGGGGATTATATAGGACTATTGTATCGAGTTTAGATTCATAGGTTATCATTAAGCTTCCAACAAGTGAGCCAACAAGAGCCTTTGACAATTTACCCAATTTGTAGCATAAAGTATGCTAGATTTCCCTGCTTAGAATATCCTTGCTACAAACTCCTGGCACACATTCAGTTATCTACTTAATGATTTAGGTGGGTTTGCATGATAGTTAGGTACTTACATTTAATGTAAAAGGGGAATCTAGTCTGAAAATAGGGGTTGTGCTTGCTTGTTATGAAAACCAAGTGCAAAAGCAGGTGTGGTTACTCCAACAGTGTAAGCTAGCAACATTAGAATGGGTATTTGTACGTTTGGTGGTTTTAATAAATGGAGGATGTTGAAAAGGGCAGGAAACTTATTTTGTAGTTAACTAAAGAAAAGTCACTTCACAGCAGTCTACATGATAAATTAAAGAAAATAGCTTTTATCATATTACAGTAGTTTAGGTTCAGTATGTCTGAGATCTTTTTGAAAACGAATCTGTGGAGTATTTTAAGTTGAGCAAGGTCCTTAGACATGTGCATTCAAAATGGAACATTATATTCTGAGATAAGGATCTAAGATAAGTATTATGGAATTAAAGCCTCCTAGGATATAGATTAGATACCTTGACAAGTGGTATATGGATTTTCTCACCATTATAGACATATACTGGTGAAGAGAGAACTGGTTACCCACATAGGTTTCCAAGTACATGATGATTTAGTATGTTGAGAGGGTTGTACCAGTGATGTAATAAAAGGAGATAATACTTAATTTTTTGGTGCTTCACCATGGGAATCTGAATTAGTTTATTTGGAAACCATATACCCCCCACCCCCCAATGAGTGAGCCCAAGTTGGTCATTTGGTCCCAGCGTCCGTGGTCAGCTCCTCCTGTGGATCCCACCACTCTTATGTATTTAGAAAAATCTGAATAGTTGTTATAGTCAGCAGATTTTTCTATCACTTGATGAGCTTGACTGACAGATTATTTTGAGTCTCAACCCACTGATCCATAGGGAACTATTCAATAATCTAGATTTATGTCAGTTCTATGATTCAAACATTCTGAAAGCTATTTTCTATTAACACTTTTTTTTTGTTATTTACAGAAGGATGGCATGGCTATGGGCACATCTTATGCCAATAACTACGCCAACCTCTTTATGGCTAAATGGGAGTATAGATATATGCTTCGGCTTCCTAGCTTTGTTAAGTCAGTGTCATTCTATAGACGTTTTGTGGATGACCTGTTCCTGTTGTGGAGAGGTTCATTAGATAAATTGAATGTCTTTGTTAATGAGATGAATTTGTGTACTGGTTATCTCAAATTCAGTCATGAGGCCTCTACCACTAGGATACCATTCTTGGATATCTATATTGAAAAGTTGGCCAATGGTTCTATAAATACAGGGCATTATAGGAAATCCTGCCACAAAAATACACTACTACATCGCCATAGTATGCATCCAGGTTATGTTTATAATAATATCATCAAGGGGCAAGCAATGAGGATATCAAGGTACAATCCCACGGAACTAGGGTTCAAGAATGATCTGTATGATTTAAGTGAGAGACTCCTAACACGTGGATATAACAATGGAGATGTAGATAAGGGAATTGATGGGATAGATCTCTTGAGGTTAGGAACAGCGGCTCCTTATTTTTCAGGACATATAGCCAATGGCATCGTTGATAGTGATGCACAGGGCACAAGTGATATGAAGTATGACCAAGTGGCCTTCTCTATTTTTTATACCAAGGATGTCGGTCATATTAAAGATGTCATTAGAACACATTGGGATATCTTATCTGTGGATCCCGAAGTTAAAGAAGCATTGGGGACTGCCCCTAGGTTTAGGTATAAGAATAAAAAGAATTTTAAGACGCTCCGTTGTGATAAAAAGGTGGTGATGAAAGGGGTAACACCATCATCCTTTGGTACTAGTAGATGTGGTCATTGTAATTTTTGTCAGCTAATTGATTGTAATCCCACTTTTATACAGCCCACTAATTTGCAACCATACACCTTTAAGGTTAAAGGCAACTGTATGTCCAAGGATGTGGTTTATTTGGCGACCTGTGAAGCCTGCTAATCATTTTACATTGGAAAGACTAATAGAATTCTAAGAGATAGGATGCGTGAGCATATGTATAGTATTAGAACGGCCTCTAAGGTCAATGCATTAGCGAAACACGTTATAGAAAATGACAGTTCCCATACGTTTAGGTTCAAGATTATAGAAGAGATTATTGCTAGTATTCGTGGTGGTGATATCAGGACATATACTGAAAGTAGAGAGACTACATGGATTATGAGGCTGAGGTTTGACTCTTATCCTGGTCTCAATGGGAAGGTATCTATTAAACCTTTCCTTAAGATGAGAAGGTTGAAAGTTTATTGATTTAATGTTTTAATAAATATAATATGTATATATATATATATATATATATATATATATATATATATATATATTTTTTAAATTATATATTATTGGTTGTACATGTATTGTATTCATTTGTTTATATACACATGATGAATTAGTTTTTTAATAATTAGTATAGTTTTTAAGTTATATTTGCTATCAATGTTTTTATTCATGAAGGGTTGAATAGAGCACTTTTATCATGAATGAAATAAACATTCGGTTATGTTCATTGGACAATATAAGGGTGATTTTTCCCGCCAATATTAGTATATAAACTGTTTAGCATTGACTTTGTTTTAAAGGGTCTGATGAAGCCGAAAGGTGAAAGCGCTAACCCATGCTTGTATTTCTACTTTATTAAATAAGTTGTTCCTGAACTGAATGAGTCCGTTTCTTGCTGCTTATACTTGAAAGGATTAATGTTGTTGCTGGACAGCTGTGGCTCGAACGAGCAGTTTACGTTTTATAGTGTACTTTATTCGTTTGGACTCTTGATGCTCTGAGGGCATCTTATGGACTTGTGATATGTTTACCATGTGTCGCTCCTTCCATTTTTGATTGGGATTTTAATGTTTATTTATAGATGTGCTCCTAGTACGCAATTGGTGAATGCAAACAATGATCATTAAAATAAAAACCATGCAAAAAGCTTTGCAGGTGTGCAGTTTTGACAAAAGTACATTTTTCTTTATGGGAAAAAAGCCTCCTAGGATATAGACTAGATACACTGACAAGCTATACAAGGTAGAAAGATTTTTCTCACCATGATAGATATATGGTGGTCGAAAGAGAGCTGGTTATCAACATAACATTCCCTTTGCAGCACATCTGTATATGTATTGAGTGTTTCATTGTGTCCTGTTGTAACTGCCTTCTATATCACACACATAACAGCACTATACATACTACACATAATTCGAAAGAAACGCCCTCAGTGAAATGTAATAGGGATGTAGGCGTTTAACCATACATATTACAAGTAACTTGTGAGTAAACTGCTTAAGGGGTGAATATGAAGAGGAATTGGAGTATGTAACATGTTGTGATGGATGGAGAAGTATTGGCCTTAAAACCCACACTACAGTCACCAAATATTTGATGTGTGATGATTGAATACCACTGGTGTCAAAAAATAATGTTGTATATATGGATTAGATATGTACCACTGTGTGACTGGCCTTAAGAGCTTATGGCTACTGTTTTGGCTTATGACCAATATCATCACATCCATATAGGCATTACACCATTAACTAAAGAACCATGGTATGCTCACTGATTCCTCAGGGATTTCATCCATCTCAGCATGAGCCTGATGCCTTTTAGTGCAATTTACCCGAAAGTAAGTAAGATTTAAAATATTTTGTCAGTCTCACACACACCCTGAATGTTTTCCAGGAGATGCTAACAATACCAATCCAGTCGCAGTACCCTTTTCCTGTATTCATGGAACACATTTATACCAATAAGATTACTAATCTAGTTCCAGTATCAGAGTT
Source organism: Protopterus annectens (assembly GCF_019279795.1). Lineage (NCBI taxonomy): Eukaryota > Metazoa > Chordata > Ceratodontiformes > Protopteridae > Protopterus > Protopterus annectens. The sequence goes on along the minus strand of NC_056743.1, from coordinate 488,207,825 downwards.
AGTAGATTGTTTTTTATTATCTTGGCAGATAGTGAACAACAATTTGCTGAGTTTATTGTACACTTGGAAAGTACAAGAGGTTTTTTACTTTTCACAAAATGTACTAATTATGACACTATCAACTTCTTGGATGTGCAGTTTGACAGGTTTGTGATAGATTCATTGGCTTAAAGCATATATAGAAAAACAGCTTATAATAATCTTCATTACTAAAACATCAGCTGCTATCTTTTCTGAAAGAACAAATGAAAACCCTTTACTTAAAAAATAATCTGATTATACACAACAGACAGCATTATGGTTGCAAGAGAAGAAAATATTTTGTAAGGATAGATTGAGTGCAGAAAAGCTCGAACTGCACCTGTTACCATTTCTAATTAATTATTGTTGATGACTGAAATTTCACAATGAAAATGAAGTCCAGCAAACTAGTTCAAAATCCCTAGTTTATCTCCACAGTTTAGAATTTTCCAAATCAAGATAAATGAATCAGGAAAATAAAAATAAAAAAAGATAGTAATTTTTATACATAACTGCTGCCTGTTGTTGTTTCTTTTCCCAGTTAGGGGTCACCACAGCAGAACTCCAGTCTGCTAATGATTGGCAGTAGATTTTTTATGGTGCCGAGTTGCCAGCCTAACGCCCACCTTCAGCGAAGGCACGCCCATTCACGCATGTCTTTCGGAGGCCACTCGACCGCGGGGAGGACATACAGACTCCACACAGAAGGCACTCCAGCCATGAATCAAACAGGAGAACCTCTTGCTGTGAGGCAACAAAGCTAACGTTGTACCACCGCGGCTAACGTAACTGCTGCCTGTACAGTCCAATAAGTTGTCCATGGGCTATTTCTTTAACTTTCACCTCTGTAAAATTTTAGAATGTATAAATGTAACTACTATTTGTGTATAAAAGTAAATAGAAATTTAACTACTTTTGTGTTTAACTGGAACTTAATATAATGCAATGTAAGCAAATGGAGCTTTTGCTCCCTGAGCCTCCAGTGAAAATGTGTATTATCCAGTTGGACTTTCCCAGTTAACAAAGACAAATAAACTAATTCTAATTCAGTATTTTCTGTGGTAGATAGAGGTGAGGTTTCAAGTCCACATAACAATTTGAAACAAAAAGTAAGAGAAGGACGACAGCTTTGGTTCAGTACACTTCAAGCAGGTTAGAGAGATTTCAAACACAAAATCTCTTATTTCTTCTTAGATCAGCTGCTCAAATACATAGAAAGTTTCGTCCATGGTATATAATTCAGATTATCAAGGACACAGCATGACAGAGTAAATATTTCATTGTTACAGTAAACCATTCCATGTTTTTAGAAGAAAACGGTTACAAATTATACATATATAGTGAAATGAGGTATGTGGTTATGAGAGTCTATATATGCATTGTAGTATCACTGCATGTCTTAAAATACACAAGTACATAGGACACTTGGGTGTATATATGCTTAGGAAGATGGTTTTCATATACAGTGCAAACAAGTCAAGCCAAAGAAAACTGTCATTCAGAACTACATAGCAGTGTAGCTGAATGAAATTATAATGCTTCATTCTCAATGCAGAAAACAGTTGTTCATATAGAGAAAAATAAAATATCACAGCAGAAATTTAATAAGTAGCAATTTATAAGTAAAGTAGGACAGCAGTGACCCACGCCCATCCCAGAACAGGAGACAAGGAACAATATGAAGGTAATATTGTCAAAGTAAAATTGAAACAATAGTATTATATCTATGAATAGACTGAATTATTACACTTTACAGTCCTTCAGTGTGTAGGTGAGCTACCTTAGTATTGCACATCCATAAAATAAGCCCCTTGATAGGCTAGTTATGTAACAGACTTCATGGTTCATTTTTTCCAAGATACTACACTACTACTACTGCATAAAGAAACAGTGAGAGCGTCTGTGTTGTTATATGTTCAGCTGATTCTTTTCCTACTCTGAATACTGATGGTCATTTTTTTAAAGTGTGTTGCATGTTTGCATATATGTGCTCACTCCTACTGAATTTTGTTGTGACATTTTCCCTGTTGTTGCTGTTGTGCAGTGGCCCTACAACTATATGGACAATGTCTCTGAATGTGGTAGTTTTCAGAAATCATTTGAGTTAAGAATATGTGCCTGAAAATATTTAAGTGCACAATATTTTTCCACAGAATTACTATTCAATAGTTCTTTGTGAGCTACAGTGTATATACTCTTATATAACAAGACCGTGTTATATTTATTTAGTAATATGGGATTCATTTACATTCATTCATTCATTCTGTGACAAAGTGATACAGTGGGTGGCACCTTTGCCTAACAGCAAAGAGGTTCACCAGTTTGATTCTTGGCTGGGGTGCCTTGTTTGGAGAATCTAAATGCCCTCACTTTGCTTGTGTGGGTTTTCTCTGAGTGCTCCGGTTTCCTCCCACATTCCAAACAAATGCAGTAGGTAAACTGGACTCAATAACTTGACTGTGGTTGTGAGTGCGTGTGTGTGGTGTGGAAGAACAATGGCATGGCTAGCTAGCCTCCTTTCAGTGTGAACACTTGTTAGATGATGATCATTTGATGTCACACACCCCAACCCTGTGAGCAAAAACTGGGGAAATAGGAGTTTATGGATGGGATTCATTGACACTAAATGCATTTGCTGCTTTGTCTCTTGTTTACATGGACAGGTTTGGTATGCTGACCAAAATTGTCCTCCTCACATCAGTTTTTTTACTTTAAAATATGTATAGGACCAAGAAAATCCACTATTTAGTAACAACATGCTTGTTTTCAGATCGGTTAAAAAAAGCTTTTGTATACAATATAAATCACAAAACTAGATTTTCTTGAATTATCGATTTAATATTTGTTCATCATTATGGCAAAACAGAAGGAAGTATGGTGAGAAGAGAGAAGAGATTTCCTCTGCCAAAAGCATATGTACTTAACTTTAATATGCTGGCTTTGATGTCTGTGTGATATAATTCACCTCGGTACTGTATATTCTCTGTATCCTTGACAGAGAAGAGGGAAATTTAACTGTGTGAATATTGCGTACAAGGCCCTCAACATCAAGATAAAAAATGTAGAGTAGGAGGATGTTAATGCAACTGGGTAAACCACATACAAGAAGCAGAAAATTAATTAAAAATGCCTAAAGAAACTTGAATCTAAAATATATTAAAAAATAATCAGCAGCGTTTAAGAGTAATTGACAATAAAGCATTTACCTCCTCAAGTAAGAGTTTTCAGTAAGTGGTGTCGTGCATTGCAGCGGGTTTGTCCTCCAGCAACATCGAAACATAAAAGAAACCTCAAGCTGTAAAGTTCAAGATAAACTTTCTTTGAAGATTTTTATTGCATTACTAGATTGTAGTTTAGACATGAAATGTCCAGAGGAAGTAAAGAAATCTTGAATTTCATTGTTTGATCACAGGAAACTAGTTTCTACATTTTTTCTTGACTCTGAATAAGTAAACTGTCATAAACGAACTTAAACTCAGGTATTAAATTACAATGCATTTTACTAATTGGTGCCAAGTTAAATCTAAGCACAGTAATGTTTCACTAAAGTTAAAATTCTTCTTGGGAACAAGTTTCTGGTTTCTTTTTTTTCTCTGGAGCCTATGTCAGTGCTTGTGTGTGTGTGTGTGGGGGGGGGGGGGTAGAGAGTTTAGATAGGACAAGCTATAAATCTAAACTGGAAAAATGTACTTTAAGTTGTGTCATTTATGAATTAATCATTATTGTTTCCACTGCATTTTGTAACCTAGTGGCTTGCAAAAGACTACAAACATGATTTTTATTAAAGAAATCACTGCCTGTTAACATTATTTGCAAAAACTAACATAATTCTATTTAAAATGTTGGCATTAGATGCCACCAAAGAAACATTTTATAATAATAAAAAAAAACAACACTGGATGCTCTGTATACTGAAATAAAAGTGAAAAAGGATGGCACCAAAAGGCATTTGAACAAGTTGATTTACATCATTCTTCATGAAAGGATGATTACAGAGACTTAGGCAGACATTATCAACAGGGAAGAGCTGTAACAGCAAGTGGACAAAGTGCAGCACCTTTTGAACTACAACACAGGATGCTAATGTATAATAAACATTGGTCAAACTTGATAACATGCCAATGAGTTCAGGAAATGTTCCCAGGCTAGCAAGAATGGTACACTCCCCCAAGGGGCAGAAATAAAGACCAGGTAACTACAGGCTAGTAAGCCTTGCATCTTTGCCAGGCAAGATTATGAAGAAGATACTGAGGGAAGATTGATGGATTTCCTAGTGGTAAATGGGTTGCAGTCTGACACCAGCATGGGTTCCTATAGAAGAGATTTTTGTCACATAAACCTTAGCTCCTGTAACTGTGTACCTCTTGAAGAAGAAATGGAAGTCCCTGTGAATGTAAAGTACATGACAAATGATAAAACTCTAGCTGACACACTTGGAACAGAGAGAGTAAAGCATGTTCAGCCTATAGGAATGACCGTGACAATCGGGGCTCAACATGACTGATGCTGGATGTAAGTTTATAGGTTCATAATAGACTGTTGATCCAGCAGAGCAGTTGTAGTCTAGTCAACATTCTTGCCAGTTGACCAAGATGTGAATTAATAATGGACCATAATGTAGTTTTGGTCCCTTTCTGCTAGGAGTGGTGGGGCAAGACTGCCAGTGTACTTAAGATTGCCCATCCAGTTGCCCTTAAAAAGAGCAATGGAGCTACCATATTTTACCTCCAATGGGGGTGTTCTTTCTTATAAAAGAAGTATTTTTTTACAGAAGATAGTGATCCCACAAATAGGCTCTGTTTTATGGTTCAGTGGAAGTTTAGGTTTCTTGTGCGTCTGGGATGGGTATTAGTTTTGTGGTTGTGTCAAAGGTGCTTTAAAACCATCAGGGTAAGTCAATGTGGACACACCTTTTTTTTAAAAAAATGCTGCGATCTCTTGAGTTGTCATATGCCTACAAAATGCATACCAATGGTGAAATTATATTATTAATCCACTAAGGGACAATGGCTATATAAAAGGATTTCCTAACAACTGTGATCACATGGTCAAAGGATAGTTCATTGTCAATGAAGGTGCCGAGGCACCTAAAGACCAAGTTGATTGTTATTGTGGATATTGCCTGTGTGATCGCAGGAGTTCCCAGGTTTGCAAAAGGACACAATGCTGCATTTTTGGCATTTTGCTCGAGGCTGTGGTCCAAGCACCATTTGTTAGCATGAGTTAAGTGCTCTTAGAGAATACATAGATTGTCTGGTGTATTTACAACAGCTCTGAGTTTGCAGTTATCAGCAAACTTAATCAGCCACAGGCTTTTGGTGCCTGCTTTAATATCAGAGGCTCAGATTCTAAAAAGAAATGGCCAAGGAATGATCCCTGATGGACACCGCAAATAACTATTCATTTGGCTGAGATATTGCTTGCAAAACCAGCAGACTATATTCTTTCAGTGAGATGGTTTGCTATCCAGTGGATAACAGAGATTTGCATTTAATTGTATTAGATTATCAGTGAGGCTTGAGTGCAGAATGGTATTGATGTATATGGCTAACCCCGGGTATGCCATATGAATCAGTTTACCTAAGTCTAATGCATTAGCGACTACTTCGAAAAAAGTCTACCAGGTTCAAAAGGAGGACTCTGTCTTTAAAAAATGCAAAATTGGTTCTGGTTCAAGATTTAACGACTGTCTATGTCCTTGTTTGTGGAGTCCATAATGATGTATTTCACTGCCTTACAGATAAGACAGGTGAGGCTGATAAATCCATTATTGCCTATATCAATCATGGGCTCCCTTTTGTGGAGTGGGACAACTACAGCAGTTCTTCATATTTGTGGCACAAATCCAGTGGAGAGACTAAGGTTGACTAGACAAATTTAAGTATTAGCCAGGCAGTATTTGGCAATAAGAAGGCATCCTGTCACTTTGTCATAGCTCACGAGTCCAGTGTTTTTTGCCTTGGAGATAATGAATAGCAGTTGCTCGGAGATTATTTGGGGGTACCATAAGCATGTTAATATGCTGTAATTAATTGAGGGGAGAAGGAGGGTTAATATTTGAACCAAATTTCTCCAATGGTATTTGTAATGTCCTCAAGTGATGGGTGTGTGGCAGTATTTTGTATTGGCTCAGAGCATTGCTGGTTATTATTTCTTAGATTCCTGACATACCTGAAGAGGCCCTTGCAGTTTTCCTTAGCATGGGTGACAATTTGCAAGTTATACCCACCCTTGGAGGGTTTGATTGTTTTCCTAAATTCTTTGTTGATCATTTCAGCACTACTGTAACTGATGGGTTGTTACATTTTCTTTTATGGGTGAGGAGTTTCTTCCTCTTATTGTGTAGCTTGTTGCTAATGGTGTTCCTCCAGATGGATTTGTTCTTGAATTCAGCATTATATTTATATGTTATGGGGACTGAAGCCAAAGTGATAGCTCGGAGTTGGATATAGAATTTATCCTTTAAAACTGCAGCATGTGAAGGCAGGGCACTCCACTCAAGGAAGGTGTTTGAATTTCAGCTGGTCATCAGTTAGCTGGAGTAGGTGTGTATTCGTTTAGTCTCTGTAAATGGATGGATTACAAGATGACTCCTCTTTCCCATCTAAAGTAAATCCTTCTGCATGATGGTTTGATTTGACCACTAACCTGGCAATTGTGGTAGCTGTATTTGAGTGCTAGGTTTAATATTTATTAGATTCTTTTTGGGATTTGGAATAATTGGTTGAATGAGTTGGCATTATTGAAATTCAGGAGTCTGCATACTTGTTAGTGGTGGTATATGTTCTGAATTTAATGGAGTAGTAATTGGATTAAGTAGGTAGTGTTTGGTTCTTTTGCGAGGGATATTAGTTTTTTTTAAGAAATGCCTCACGGTCTCATAATGTTATACTCGTCCTAGTATGTGGCACTTTATTTATATGATAATAAAAATAAGGAGTTCTTGATCATTGTCCTGCATTGCAAGTCTAAAGGTGAAGTGGTATCTAAGGAACACACACCAACGCACCCACTACAACATCCAATTTGACCTTGGTCTAATGGAGTGTAAGCATTAGAACCCAGTACTGTGAGAGTGCTTTCACTATTGTGAAACCATGCATCAATATTTTTAAGGATCAGATATGCCTGGAAGGAGTATAACCTTTTGTATAGGCTTCTAGAATTGAGTACTGCTACTTTTATATGATTTGATTGTGGTTGTTTATGTGGGTAGTTATGTACATCTCTTGGATATGGCAAATGTAACTGTGGATAAAATAAACTTAACTCAGCTCTTTTTTGTGTATTAGTATGTCTTTGAAATTATATATTTGTAAAAAAGTATTTATTCACGAGAGATGGAGAGGCCCATGAAACTTATAAATGGAGGAAGCTGCTTCTCATAAAACCAGGGAGGGATTCAAATCAGCATGGAATACACATCAAAGGTTCATTACAGATAGGGTCAAGCTGCGGATAAAACATGAGAATTGTTAACAAGTCTGAGGGTCCTCATCACAATTTACTTTATATGATTTGGGTGTTTGTATTCTGGTTAGGCAAAGACATTGGGAATCCAGTAGTAATATTCTTGTTAGCTGGGAGATGTTATCAACTTCCATTTTGCTAAATGAATACAGGGCTGTTATCAATGTGCATTGGATTTAATCATTTTAAACAGTAGGTTCTTCCTTAGGTGATATGGTCAAAGTGGAAACCGTAACATAGAGTTTATACTCCATAACTGGCTATGTACCTTTTCTATCTTCATTTTATTCATAGCAACAACTCGTACATCATTTTATAGAACAGATTCAGTATTCATTTTCTGCTGAAACTGTGATTTCTGTAGCATATAACTTTATCTTTTAACTGTACAGGAAGACCATATTTTTTCCTTTCTTGAATCAGACATTATTTTAATAGCACCTCACTGATGTGTATACTGTCACCTCTGGTATTTTGATAGTTTTTTTTACAATTATGCCATTTCTGTACTATGTTCATAAAATAGCTGTACTTGGCAATAAAGTATAATTAGGAAATACTACAAACGGAAACATTAAAAAGGCTGTTAAAAATGAAGCTAGTAGGATGGAAATTTAATTTTGTTACAATATGTGGTGGTATGCTTCTAAGCCATATACAGCAGTCCGATAAGTCATCTGTCACATCCCTGAACCACACATTTCTAATCTTAGTTGCTTTGTCATTGATTACATATAGTGCTTACTAAGCCATTCACCTGGACTGCTAGTTGTTTTGTATGCTTTGCTCATTTTCTGTCGTTCAAATTCAGCATGGTTGAATGTATACCAGGGTTATATGCAGCTTTTCATTACTGAGTCACACATTCTACCAATGGACACAAATACAAGTTTTCTTTCAGCCAAGGCTCCCCATTGGTTACCTTCTGATTTGTTGTTCATCATCTTCTGCTTTGTCTTACTGATTAGCTACTGGTATTATCTATTAGAGAGTTTGTAACAATGCTTACCTTTTATTAGCCAATTCCTATGTACTGATTGTTTCATGTGTCACATTAGTAACTCCAACATCTTTGCATCAATTGTTTGAATTACATATAATGCAGATATCAGAATGGTTTAAACAGAACATTTAAAGCATGGAGTTTGGAAAAGATCTGATGAAATATGCATTGCCAGTAGTCTGAATAATGTTAGTAAACAGAGCATTTCTGTTCCAGATCCAATTCTTGCTTTTTAGTATTATTTTTAGTTTATTTTTGCATTACTGGGTGTGATGCTGCGAGGTTTTGTTTCTTCTCTTCCATGTCCATTTTGTGCAGAACTTTGTTGTTGTACTTGTAAATGAGGCACATCTTTTTAAGCATGAGAGAAAATACAATGGGCCCAACACTGAGCCTACATGCTCCCTTCAAACACATAGCTTCACAATGACACATTTTCACTGACTTTAAATGTGTGGCTGTAAAGCCAAGTACTTATTTGTATAATATAAGCAATTAGATTATGATTATTTAGCTGATGGCATTCCCCATGATGAAATTATCACAATACTTCCATAAATCAAGCCAAGTGACATTTAGAAGGATTCTAGACACACTTGCATTTACTGAATTGTTGTAAAATGAGATGAGGTTTGATATTCAAGATACATCAGGGATAAACCCATGCTTTTTTAAATCTGCTAGTCCAACAATATCGACTAGAAATGGTTTCAAGATTACTTTTTGAAATAATTTCTAAGTGATGCAAGTTAAGCTTGCAAGCCAGTAACTTTGTGTCCTGAGTGTTACTTTTCTTAAATACTTGCACAACAATAGTAGTACATAAAACCAGACGTAATTTTATTGGATTTTTACCTAATCATTTGATTATACTAGAAATACCATCTGGTCCTGTAGAGAGATTTCACTGTAAACGTTCACTTGAATCTGTTACAAGTTCTTCATACATTATAGAACAGTCAGCATCAACAAGATTTATTGGGTTTATGAGTATAGATATATGGAGCAAACTTTATTGTCCAAAGATTCAAAACTTTTGCAAGCTACATGTTGTCTTTCATCACTCTGTCATCATACATGATATATAAAAAAGTTCCAGATTGGTTCCCTTTATTTGTAGCATATGTTTGTACATGTCTATCAAGTTTCCACAATTTGTCTCTCATATATACCCTTCCTGTGTATTATTACAGGTGGGGTTTTAATAGAGTGAGACTTTCTTTCAAATTTCCCATATATTTTCCAGTGATGATGATTTAATATAGTGTGTTATTCTGTCATGGTGGTTTATCATAGTAGTCACATTTAGTTCTCATTTTTGGTGAATAATGATCTGTTTGTTTGCTAATGGGTCTAAAACCAGAACCTATGATTTTTTTCACATATTGGTATGTAAACTCTTATCCCAGTATTGAATACTTATCTCTATTACAGTTGTCATTTCAGTAGTATTTTAGCTTCCATTTTTTGTGACATCTCACCTTAAGTTAATAGGTATGTGCTAGACAATCTGTCAATACACCATTGCAAACCTAGCCAAAAAACTTATTCTAAAGTTATTTAATGCATCTATATTCTGAGTTTTTTAGCAAGGATATAGATTATGCCTTAGTTTTATATCAGAATTTATTAACTGTATTTAATAACTATTATCTCTTGTGATAGCGGGTTTACAGAAAATGAAGAGAGAGCTCCTGGTTGACATGCTTGATCAGTCAGAATATATGGAGTTTAACTTGCCTGTTGTAATGTGATATTCCTTGTTGAGAGCATCCACTAACACATACATGAATATCTTTCAAATCAGAACATAGATTTAGATTGTTATAGAATGCAGAGGAAAAAGAAAACATTAACCAAGACTAGTCAGCAAAAAAAGGCAAACACCAACCAAATGTGTTCTTAGTAGGAAAAGCCAAAGAACGTTTTTTCAAAAGTGTTAACAGAGGGATTTAAAAGAGAATTAAAAATGGAATGCCTCTTAACTGTCCTGTTTTTCTCCTGCACAGTTAAAAAAAAAAAAAAACCCTTAAAAGTTTAACTTCCAGGTATAGAGTTTTAATTTGAAAATAGTGACTGTAAGATCGACAGGTTTTGAAGGAATTAAACTGAAACCTCTTTGAAAAGGTCAACTAAGATGTCATCATTAAATGTTTTCTAGGATTGTTGAGTTGTATTGTGATGCATCACAATGTATTACATGCTTTGAGTTGCATAATTATAACAGGAAGTGTTACATCACACGATTTTAGATCACATGATCAGTTTTAGATGATGATTAAAGTTTGAATGCTTTTCTAATCTTTTTCTGAAGAAGTCCAAATCAAGACGAAAGTGCTTAATACATTTATTTATTTATTTATTTTTAATTTGTTAACCAGGATAGTCCGTCTGGGTGAGCCCATTTTCAGCGGAGGCCCGGGAGAAAAGCTTCAATAACAGGTTCAGTGTCAATTTTACATAGAAATATTTAGAGACATAAAGAAAGTACAATATACAATAGGCACTTTAGTGAAAAGGAGAAAGTCATTACAATATAGTGAAGTCATTATTTATTTATTTTTTTTGAGGACAGGGGTCCATCTTTAGTTGATCATTTGAGTATACTTTAATACTTGTACATATGTATACCCTTACAAAAAAAAAAAAAAAGAAATTATCAAATTATACTCTTATTGTAGGTAGCTAATAGGTGGTGTTAAGTGGGAGTGGGGAAGACATGGAGACTATAAAATTTAGGGGATGAAATTTGATGTGGGCTTATGTGGCATTAGCCTGGCTTGGTGCAGGAGCAGAGACAGTTGTTAGTGAGGTGGTCTTTGAGTTTTGAATTGGTGTAGGTTAGCATTTATTATTCATTTATTTTACATTTAACCGGGAAAGTCCAACTGGACACGCATCCATTTTCAGTGGAGGCCCGAGAAGAAAAGCTCCAATAGCATGTCATAAAGAAATTACACAAGAATATCATACAGAGATATATGTTCCATAGAAACATAAGTTATGTATAGATTAACAATTCCTTTAGTAAAGTTAGCATACAGTATTCTAATAGGGTTTTTTATATAGAATATAAAATATAAACCCACAAGAAAAATTTTTTTTTTTCTTCTTTCTAAATTATGAGTACTCTCAATATTTTGTTACAGAAATAACCAGTGATTATTAAGCTTTACAGTGAAAGGAATTAGGGGACCTTTAGTAGAATCCTTGAACATGGTGTTGGTGCAAATTAACTTGGGGAGTAGCATGGACAAAGCCAATTGTTTGAGAAGTGGGTTCACAGGAGTTTCTTAAATTGAATAGTGGAGGTTATTTGGCTAGGTAGTGAATTCCAGATTTTGGCAATAGTGCAGGCAAAGAGATTTTCTAGCATCATTTTTGTGTCTGTGGGGGTTAATTATATTTTGAAGGGCAGGGTTTTTTTCTGGAATGTAGAAGAGATTATGCGCTATTGTGAGTTGATTAAACAGAAGTAGTTGAGGTAGCTTGAGCCAGTTGAGTTGGTTAAGGGCGAGACAGTGGTGGGATTTTTATGAGGTTTTAGTAGTGAACTTGGCTATTTTGCTATAACAAGATTCCATTTTGTTCAGATTACTCTGGAGGAGATTAGTAAGGATGGGAGAGGCATAGAGAAGGATGGATAAGAGACGAGTTCTTGCAATAGTAGCTTTGGTTTGTTTAGTTATAAAGTGTTTGTTCCTATAGAGATTCCTAGTTTTTTATTAACTTTCTTAATAGTTTGTGCTATATGGATGTCAAATTTAAGGTTATTGTCTATTTCTACACCTAACAGTTTAGTATGTGCAGTTGGAGTGATTTGAATGTTATCTTTGGAGTGAATGGTGAAAAGCTCACCAGACTCTGCTACACTTTGCTGTGAAGGAAAGGTTAGTTTGCTTTTTATTTCTTGTATTTTGTATTACTTTATTGCCTTTTTATATTTTGAATACTGTGATTTGTTTTCTTTACTTTGTGTTTTACTTGTAGTCTACTTTTAACTGCATATTAAAACTTCAAAAGAGATCACAGCTCTGTCTCTTGTGAGTCAGGCAGAATTTTTTTCTCCCACCCACCTACCCATTTACTATCATGTTCTTAAATGCCACTGTCATTCTAGTTGCCTACCTCTTGTGTTAATTTGACCATATATCTCATTTCCTCTCTGCTTTCACTGGCTTGTGTAAGTACAAAAATATCATTTTGTGAAATCACTCCCCTTCAACTATTTAAATTTATTGGCCATCCTGCTGTATTCCATAGTACCAGAATACAAAAGTGACCACCCCTTTCAATCTTTCTTGCTGTTTTAAAAATAGTGACTCGCCACTAAAACTTAACTTTTTAGACAGGTAAAATTTGAGTTACCTACTTTCACATCTAACTTATCTAGTGTACACTGCAGTGTTTAGGATAAACCTTTTTTTTTCATCTTACCTTTAAGCATCCCTGTGACTAGCACTTGCTCTAATACCTACTGGAAAGCACTAGGAAGCCTTAAACTGATACAAGCACTCAACTCTCTTTCTTAATAAGGAGAAATTAATCATAGGCACTAAACACCCTATAAGTGCAAAGTACCTTGGTAAGGCAAGGGAAAATAGCTCTTGTACTTAACAAAAAAAGCACCAAACCAGGCATGTCCAAGGGTCAGCTTCCGGTGATTTCTCCTGTCCGCCTGGTGAATCTGGGCATACTGGGGCAATGCAGCAATTGCCTCATGTACACAGGCAACCCTCTCCTCCTACCACCCAACCCTACAACCTGTGAGAGATGCACTTGCATAGCCAAACTGGAAGCAAAGCTCTCTCCACCCAAGGTTGTGCTAGACAGTCAAGAGGAGAAGGTTAACACCCGCACTACACCTCAAGCAACACATAGCCCTTCTAAACCCACACCACCAACACCCACACATAGCAACATTAAATCCACATATGCGGAGGCCCTTAACTGTAACATTCCCAAGCAGCAAGGACCTCCGAAGCAGAAATGCAAACAAAGACCAATCACAACCAAAGTGTGACATAGCTCACAACACCAGTGTGCCACCCAGCAACATCCCCTAAGACAAGACAACATACCTGACACTTTAGTAATAGGTGACTGTATAGTCAGGCACACTGATGTCCCACTCATCAGGCTGAGCAAGGAGAAGATTACAGTCAGCTGCCTGTCAGGTGCCAGGATCCGCCACATAATGCATGCACTAAAGTCACTCCACAACAAGTACAAATATGACTGTCATTGTCCATGTTGGAGTGAATGACTTGAGATGTACCTCCCTGGACTACATGAAGAGAGACATGGAAGAGCTCTTGGATCATGTGGCCCAGGCAGGTATGACCCTAGCCCTGAGTAGCATCCTGCCTTCGCCCAGAAGGATACCACAATATAAGGACAAAATGATTGACTTCAATTGCCTAAGCTTCTGGTGTCATTCAAAGGGGATCCAGTATCTGTCTGCCTGGGAAGACATGATCGACAGACCATGATGCTTTTCCAGAGATGGTCTGCACCTGTTGCCCCTGGGATTCAAGTTACTGGCTAAGGCTCTTGCCAACCCTGTAGGGCCTTTTTTAGGCAAAGTTCAAAGGACAAAACCACCACCATAACAGGTAAAAGCATGCAAATTCTGAAGGTAATGCTACTCGATGCTAGAAGTCTAAACCTCAAAATGCACTCCCTCGAGGCACTCCTAAAAATAGAGAACATCGATATCTGTGCAGTACCTGAGACCTGGTTCAAGGCTCCAGAGAGCACCCCTGCAATACCAGGCTACAACTCTTACCACACTTTTTGGCCAACAAACCAGGACCAAAACACTAAAGGTGGAGGAGTGTCCATATTCACACCACCAGGCTAGTTGCGCAACATAGTGCGTCTGAAATTCTCCAGGTGCAACTAACACTAGCTAAAACTGCAATCCAAATTTTAGCTTGCAACAGATCCCCCACCATGCCCCAAGATTCTCACTACACCTTTCTAAACATACTGGAAAATATTAAGATACAACCAAATACCATAATACAGGGTGATTTTAACTACCCTGCCATTAACTGGGAAAACTACACATGTACCAACACCTTTGCCCAACGGTTCTTGGAATTTATAAATTGCAACGCCCTGGATAAACTAATCCATAGTCCCACCAGGGGCTCCAATATCCTAGACCTGGTCATTACCAACATGGGAAATCGATGCTCCACATCTATGGTCACCCCTTCGTTGGTCAGGTCTGACCATAAGCTAATCACCTTTAACATACACATCCCACCCCCACCCCCCAGTAAGGAAACCTCCATAAAAAACTTCTCCAAAGCCAACTTCATGCTACTCAAATCAGAAGTGACAAACTTCATGACACACATGCAGAAGGAAACTGAAAGTTCGACTGCTATTCCTACACTAAGGCACTATATGAGCACATCCACTCATGCATGAATCGTGCCATCCCAAATAAAACCAAGATGCTCTCCTCCAAAAAAAGGAAGCAGTCTGGTAGTCCCCTGCCGTAAACAAACTTCACAACAAAAGGAAGAAACTCTTGCAGAAAAGTGGAAAATTCTAGGATGCAAAAACTCCCTTACCAGCCTCAGTAAGAAGCTGAGATCCCTCATAAAATCCTCCAAAGTTAGTTATGAAAATAAAATTGCCAAAGATTCCAAAGACAGTCTCAAGGCATTCTATAGCTATGTCAAGAATCTAAATGGCACTGCTTAGATCTGCTCTGAGCTACAACAGAATGGCATTAAATATACTGATCCCAAGGATATTGCCAATATCCTGGCAGATCAATTCAGTGCCGACTTCACCACCCTCTCACCCCCTAAACGGCCCATCTCAATACCAGAAGATTGCCAAATCCTGGTAATAATGGCCACACAGGTAAAAAAACGCACTCTCCAAAGCTAAGAATACAGCATCCATGCGACCAGATGACATTCCAGGTTGTGTATTACATGAACTACAAAATTAACTAGCACTTCACGTAAGTGTCATGTTTAATCATAGCCTCAGCTCAGGCTTCGTGCCCACCGAGTGGTGCACAGCTATAGTTATCCCACTCCACAAGGGGGGATCCATCTTGGATCCCAGGAACTACTGCCCCATCAGTCCGATGAGCCTGATCTGCAAGGCCACGGAACGTATTATAATGGAACTTATAAACAAAGACATTGGCAACCTTCAAGCACTGGACCCCCACCCAGTTTGGGTTTGTGAAGGCCACTCTTGTCTCCTGAACCTGATTAACTTCTTTGAATCAGTCTCCAGAGCTGTGAATGAGGGTAAGGCAGTCCACACACCCTATCTGGACCTCGCCAAGGCCTTTGACACCATCCCCCACTCTGGAATCGTAGATAGACTTACTAAGTTGGGCATTAATCCCTACATCACTCGGTGGGTTGCCAATTGTCTTACTGACAGAACCCACACTGTAAAAGTAGCCGACTCCAAATCCAGCTCCAGACATGTGATAAGTGGAGTACCTCAGGGTTTTGTCTTGGGACCGCTCTTTTTTGGCATCCACTTCTCTGAAGTACAGGCCAACACTAAGGGACTCTGGCTAACAAAGTTCGCAGATGACTGCAAACTGGGAGCCATTATTGAATCCCCAAATAACGTGGATACTCTACAAAAGGGCCTTACAGAAACAGATGCTTGGTGCCAGAGCCATGGGTTCAAGCTCAATGCCAAGAAATGTATAGTTATCCACTTTGGGAAAAAACATGTACCCTTGAATTACCACATAGGTGGCAGTACACTAAACACCGAAAGTGTGATAAGAGACTTAGGTGGACAGTGGTCTCACCTTCGATAACCACATCGCCACAACAGTCAGGAAATACTTCTATGTGGCACACCTCATCACCAAGGGCTTTTCATTCAGAAAAAAGGAGGTAATTGTCCCACTGTACTCATCCCTCATTAGACCCATTGCAGAATACAAAGTCCCGTTTGGTATGTACCTCTCAAAACATCTGCAACAACTGGAAAGGCCGCAGAAATATCTCACTAAAAGAATCACAGGCCTAAAGCAGATGCCCTATACTGACCGCCTTAAGAAACTCCAGCTATACTCTGTCGCATATCGTCTACTCAGAGGCGATCTCTGCTTAACATACAAAGCCATGTCAAACCCAGAGCTGTTGGACATGCTACACTTAAAGAAACCCCAATCCCTCAGAACCACACGCTCCAGGGATCTAAACCTTGTCATCACAATAAACAAAACATGCTGGAGGGATAGGTTCTTGACCCAGAGACTCCCCAGACTCTGGAATAGACTGCACATACATGTCAAGCAGAGAGCCTCTTTGGCCCTCTTCAAAAGGAACTCTGACAATTGGATGGGAGAAAGAAAATTCACCCCGGGGATCACATCAGTCGCCCTCCTAGACAGGGGTCCAGGAAAGTAAATAGTGTGGGAAGAAATAGCCATGGAATTGTTGTGGCTAGGCTTGTATAGGCCCTAGGGCCGATAGCCTGGTACCAACCTATGTTGTTGAATGGGGGAGCATGACTTGGGCCGAAAAGAATTAATTTATTTTTTTTGGGGTTAAGAATAAGTTTGATGTTTGTGAACCATGTTTCGGCTAGAGTATAAGTGTTTGGGGTGAGGATTTGCAGTTCCTTTAATGTGGGGGTGGCACTTATAAGGGTGGTGTCATCTGCGTATTGTACTATTGATGCTGTGAGTGAGGAGGAATTGATTTGGCTGGTGAATAGTGAGAAAAATAGTGGGCCAAGGATGGATCCTTGAGGGACACCTATGGATACTGGTAGCAGGGGGGACAGCTTGTCATACCATAGGATTGCCTGCTGTTGACCAGATAAGTAGCTAGTAAACGGTGATGTAGTGGAGGGGATGAAGCTTAGGGTAGATAAAGTTTGGAGAAGAATGTTAAGGTCTATCATGTCAAAGGCTTTAGATAATTCTAAGAAAATTGAAGATACAAATAGTCCCTTGTTTCTATTGTGGTTAACTATATCTGTAAATGATAGTAATGCTGTGGTGGTGCTGTGGGATGGTCTAAAGCCATGCTGAGTTTTGGAGATTAAGTTGTTTTGTAAGAGGTAACGAAGTAGTTGGGAATGTCCAACTCTCTGTGATATCTTGGATAGAGGTGAGAGTATTGCAATTGGGTGGTAGTTGGTGAGTTCTAAAGAGTTGCCCCCTTTGTGCAGTGGAATAATGTGTGATGTTTTCCACAGGGTGGGGACTTTGAATTCTGCAAGTGACCTATTTATGAGGATGGACACGGGGTAGGCTATGGCATCTGCTGCTATCTGAAGGAATTCAGCTGCTAGGGTGTCAGCAACTAGTGTGTTTGGTTTGAGTTTCTTAAGGACCTTTGAAATAATTCTAGTGGGTACAGGGTGTAGGGAAAAGTTGGTGGTATTGTTTTGAGTAGTAGGGTGGGTTTTGCTAGCACCTGGTACAGGGCTGCTAGTGGTATTGAGGGCATTGGTAAGGGTTTGGACTGTTTTGGTAAAGAACTTGTTAAATTGTGTGAGAATGCTGTCATGGTTGTTTGGTAGTACTGGGGTTGAGGTGGTGGCTTTACCTGGGTGGATTATACCATTTATTGTAGCCCAACATTTCTTAGGGTTGTTTGCATATTTTTCCTGCATGTTTTTGTAGTAGTTACTTTTGTCCAGTTTGATTTGTTTTTTGGCTTTGTTTCAAAGTTCTTGATAGGTTTGCCTCAGATTACTGGTTTTTCTTCTTTTGATGGTGACTCCAGGCATGATCCCTCTCTTTGATTGTAGTCTTAGTCAGCTTGTAGTTTTATAGTTCTGGAGGGGGCATGACAGTTTAGGATTTGCAGGAAAGTGGAGTTAAAGTACTGTACAGCATCATCTAGAGATAGCAGTTTTAGGGGTGTCCAATTACAGCTTTGTAGTGAATTGATGAAGTCAGTTGTTTTAAAGGTCTTTTTGTTATGCATTACTCTGAGGTTGGTTTGGCTTATGTAATGGGGTATGTTCTGAATTAGGTAGGTTGGTTGATGATCACTTATCAGATAACAGAATCCAGTCTAAGACGGATTTGCGTTTTGAGGTTTTGCCTGTTCTGGCTGGGGTGGATATAATTTGGATAAATCTATGGAGGTTAATGTGGGTAGTTAGAGTGTGGCTAGAGCATTTCAGCCAGTCAGTATTAAAGTCACCTAATAGTACAGTTACTTGTGGCATGGAGTTTGAGATCCAGTTTAGCAGGTTTTCCATTATAGTAGTGTTATTGTCTGGTGGAATGTAGCCACTTGCAATAATGATATGTTTGAGTTTAGTTTTAATTTGACAAGGATTAGTTCAACATCTTTGATTTCTTGGCTGTTATAATCAATTTGTTTAATGGTGAGATGATTTTGGAATAATATCGCTACACCACCTCCCTTTTTCACTGCTCTATCTCTGTGCATTATGTTATAACCAGGGGCTGTAATCTCATTATTATGGTGTTCTGGTTTAAGCCATGTTTCAGTTAGCACTGCTATTTCTGGTTTATATACAGCCAGAAGGACATAAAAGTCCTGGATTTTGTTAAGTATACTTCTTTCATTTATGGTAATGAAGACGAGAGAGGCGATAGGTCCATAGTATAGGGGGTTTGGCTGATTAGAGTCTGTGTAGGGTGTTGTGGTGGGCCCTGGATTAGGGTGAATGTCACCACAGCAAATGAGTTTGTTGAGTAGGTGAAGATAGTTTAGTTTATGTAGTAATTTAGTATGTTTTAATGAGGAGTGAGGGTTAGTTCTGACTGACAGTTTGTAGTGGGAGTAAGAGACTGATCTAGAGGAGGTGAGGTCCAGTGGTATGATAGGGAAGTTTACAAAGTTTCAGGGAAGTGGATAGAGGTTCAGTTTGTCATTGTGGGGGGTATTGATATGTAGTGGAGTGTGGTAAGTGTAGAGGTAGAAGAACAGGCAAATGGTGATGATGGTGCATAGGTAGGATGGTGCTTTTAAGTGGGACTGTTTATATTTCATCATGTTTGGTGAAGAAAGTTTAAGGGTAGTATCTTAAATTAAGTGGGTTTGATATACTAATAAGGAGTGATAGGGTGTGGTGAAGGGTGTAGGTTTGTAAGTGATATGTGTGGTGTGAAACTCTAATTGGGTGGGAGGGAACTGATGGAGGGTGTGGTGTCTATAAATGTAATTGATATGGGGTGGGTGGGAATGGGGGTTGGGTAGAGGAGCGGAGTGAGCATAGCGAACGGACCGGGGCAGAGCCAGTAGTCCAAGACACTGGAGAGTTTGAGAGAGTATCACTGTTATGGAAAGAGAGCCTATTACTGCAATATGTATTCAATATGAGTGGAAGGTAGTTATGTGGCAGTTAAGTAACCTTAGACTAAATTCAAACAAAATAGTATATCAGAGATATGTTGTGTAATTCAGAGAGCTGGAGTGTGGGCAGGATGGGTAGGAAGAGGCAAAGGTGCACTCTAGATTATAGTGGAAAAGGAGTGCAGTATAACTAAGAAGGTAACAGATATATGGGGGGGGGGTGATGCCTGCCGCTAATCTGTGATGCAGCGTTTGACCACACTAAAGTCAGTCAGCTGTTCTAAAGGGAGTGCACTATGTAATGTACACTAAATCAATAAAGTTAACATACATTCACTACTTTCAAGCTATGGTTCTCTCAAACTTCTTTGCTGGGTCCACAGTATTTTCTGGGTGATTCTTCTTAACTGATGTAGGTATTTGATGGGAGGGAGGAACCCTTAAATAATGGTTACGAATGGTCTGGAGGAGGGAAAGAGTGTGTACTTAAGGTGTTTGCTACAGGCTAGGGCAGGCTTTTTGTTCAAAAATTGCTTTCTTTTTCATTGTTTTTGCACTGCTACCATGGTATACAAGGTTCTGTCACAGCAAGTTGGTCATTCAGGTGTTATATTTAAGCAGCTTTACCTTATAAACAGCAAAAAACAGTTCAGGAGGTGTTCACTTATCTTACTTAAACAGTGCAGCCATTTAGGATACATTGAGGGATTGAGTTCCAAAGTTTAGAAATGTGGTGGGAGTAGAGGGCATACCCAGCTTTGTTGCTGCTTTTGGATACTTTGAGTAGTGTTTTGTGTGAGGATCGGAGCTGCTGAGTGTTGGTATATGGTTGGAGTAATTGTTGTAAGGCTGGAGTTCTGTTTGGCTGGTATATTAGTTAGTGAGTAAAGACAAGTTGGGTATAGGTTAGTTGTGAGAATTCTAGCCAATTTATTTGTTGTAGGGCAGAGCAGTGGTGGGATCTATATGGGGAGCTACTACCGAACTTGGCTATTTTATTGTAGGCGGATTCGAGTTTGCTAAGGTCAGTTTTGTTAAGGTTTGTAAAGATGGGAGAAGCATAGAGAACAGTAGATAAGAGATGAGTCCTGGCTATGCTTAATCTAGAATGGCTAGTTAGGAAAGGATTAATTTGGAAAGAAAGCCTAGTTTAATTGTTTTTTTAATAGTTTGAGAGAGGTGTAGGTCGAATTTTAATTTGCTATCAATTGTGGCACCTAGTAATTTGGTATGTGACCTGGTGTTTATGATTGTGTTGTTGGAGGAGTGGATTTGAAAAGTGGCTGAGGGAGTGGGTGTTTTGGTGGGGAGAAAGAGCATGAGTTTAGTCTTGTTTGGGTTCAGTATGAGGTTAGTGTTAGTAAGCCAGGATTCTACTTCTAGGAAGGATTGTTGTGTTAATAGCCTGTAGTTGTGTCAGAGAGGAGACAGAGCATATCAGTGTAGCAGCATCTGCATATTGGATGACAGAGGCGAGAGATGTGGATTTATGTTGTTGATTTGTGAAGATGGTTAAAAGGCGGGGGCCTAATATGGATCCTTGTGGAACTCTCCTATGTTAACAGGGAACAAAGATGATAGCTCCTGTTGCCATCTAACAGCCTGTTGGCGTTTGGTTAGATAGCTGTGGAACCAAGCTAGGGAAGAATGACTGAGATGTAATATGGCTAATTCTGACAGCAGTTTTTGGTTTGAAACTGTGTCAAATGCCTTTGAGAGATCTAGAAAGATGGATGAGACATATTTATTCTGATTTATGTGTTCATTTATTGTGTTAGTAAAACTGAGGAGGGCAGTTGTGGTGCTGTAGTGGGGGTGAAAACCATGCTGTGTGTTTGATAGGAGGTTATTGGAGAGAAGGTAGTTTAGAAGCTGGGAGTGAATACATTTTCTAGTATTTTGGAGAGAGTTGAAAGAATGGCAGTGGGCCTCTAATTAGTAAGCATGGTAGAACTGCCACCTTTATGCAATGGGGTGATATAGGAGACCTTCCAGATTAGTGGAACATAGTTCTCAGAGATAAAGCGGTTGATGAGGATATAAATGGGGTAGGCTATGACTTCAGAAGCAGCTTTGAGGAATTCTGATGGGAGGTTTTCAGCAGCTAGGCTTGTGGGCTTCAGCTTACTGAGTAGTTTTTTTATGGTATGGGTTGCGACGGTGTTAAAGAAGGAGGAGTTTACACCCTCATTGTTGGCTATGGGGATTGTAGAAGTGATGTTTTGGTCATAGTCAATAAGTGAGTGAATTGTGTTTATGAAAAAGGAATTGAATTGTGTTGCAATGTTATCATTTGATGGGGGTGTGGTTGGATTGGGGGTGGACGTACTACCAGGTTGCAGGAGTTAGAAGTTGAAGTTGTTGCTCATTAAGTGTAACAGAAGATATGTTATGTACATTATTCACCTCAGTATTCAAATTTTGGTCATATTCTGAAGAATCACCCCAAGATCCATGATGTTTTTTGTGTTTCCTACCCCCTCGTCTCTGAGATCTGTGCCTAAAGGGACCCCCCTTGTCAAACTATGCTCCAAATTGTTCCTCTTGAGAGGTACATAACATATCTTCTGTTACACTTAATGAGCAACAACTTCAAGTTCTAAATTAAGGTTTGGGTTTTCTGCCAGGTTTTTGTGTTCAAGAGCATCATTTTGCACAAAATGTTGTTAATTTTTGCCGTATTCTTAATTTTAGATTGTTTTTTCATAATTTAGAAGGGGAAAATGGGGATTCATCTGGCCTTGCATCTTTTCGTTTCAGATCTTCACAATTCAAGCCACCAGCGTCGCCCAATGCACAGTCTTTTCAAAATGAGGTTCTTAAGGATTTACACCTGCATTTGAGCAAGTATAATATGATCAAGGTTAATCTTAATAAACAGGAAAAATTATGTGTTGAAGATCTTAAGAATCGTGAAATTGCTATTTTGTCAGCAGATAAGGATGGGGCAGTGGCGGTTCAGAATTGGGGAGATTATGAAGGAGAGGCAGAGTGACAACTATTTAACAATTCTTATTATAAGGAAATGTCTATTGATCTAACTAGTAAGTTCAAACAAGATATTGATAAATTTTTGGATCTAGCAGAAGAGGAGGGTATCATTACCCATGATACCTGTTATCATCTTAAGGTTAATCACCCTAAAAAAAGAATACATTTACTTTTTGCCTAAGATCCATAAGGATCCCAATAGACCGCCTGGCCAACCAATTGTTTCTGGCAGAGCCCTTGTTGGAATTTCTTACACAATATCTCAAACCTTTGCTATCACTGATATGGGCGAGGATACAGGATACCACCCAATTTCTTGCCATTATATCAGATATGCAGTTAGAACTGAACTGGCTCTTATGTACTTTGGATGTCACCTTCTTGTACACCAGTATCCCCCATTGGGCAGGACTTATTGCTTTGCAATATTGGCTTGATCAGGCGAATATGTACAAACTAGGTTTTAACACTCTTCTGGTTTGTATGACTGAATTGGTACTCACCCACAATGTCTTCTATTTCAAAGACAAGTGTTTCTGGCAGATCCAAGGTACTGCTATGGGGGCTTCTTTTGCCCCTATATATGCGGACCTATTTATGGCATACTTGGAGGAACAATTGATTTATGACATCAATCATAACATCTACATGAATGAATTAGATATTTGGAGGAGATATCTTGATGACTGTTGGTGTGGAGAGCAGATGAGGAATTCCTGTTTGAATTCCTGGAGTATTTGAATTGCAACAAGTGGGGTGTGGAATTCAAGTTAACTTACAGTAAGTTGGAGATCACTTTTCTGGATGTGACTATTAGGAGAACGGAATTGGACACTTTGGAGAGTGAGGTATTTAGAAAGTTTCCTCAGTTAAACACCCTGCTTCATGCTACAAGCTTCCACCCACAACATGTCATCAGGAATATCCCCAAATCACAATTTCTCCGTATTAGGAGAATTTGTTCTGATTCCTTCATGTACGCCTATCATCGACAAGAATTAATATCCAGATTTAAGAACAGGGGATATGAAGCGGGTGATATCACTAGGGCTAGTCAGTTTGCTAATCAACAAGATAGGTCACAGTTGTTATATCATGCTAAGGGTATAGATAAATCTCAGGAGCCTAGACTGGTTACTATTTATGGCAGAAACATCAGGAGTTTTATGAACATCATTCAAAGACATTGGCATTTATTACAGTCAGATGACACATTAAATAATTATATCATGGATCGGTGTTCTTATTCCTTTCAGAAGGGGTGGTCATTGGGATCCTTATTTAGTCATTATAAAAGGGTATATAACCATCTTCCCAATTCAACTGTACAAACAACAATAACTGGACAATTTACACTGGGTTGCTATCCATGTGGCCATTGCTCCTATTGTCCGAGGGTGCTAGTGTCAGACAGTTTAACTTCTCACAATTCTCCACATTTATAATGTTTCATTTTTAGCTAATTGCAGTACCAGTTGGGTTATTTATTTAGCCCAATGTAGCTGTCAGGCGTTTTATGGGGGACAAACTTCCCGACCCTTTAAAATAAGGGTCGGTGAACATTTAAGTGACATTAGAAATAAGAGAAGTTCGAGTTCTTTATATAAACATATACTCAAACATTCAACAGGGATTTTTAGCTTCATGGTCATTTACCGTATCAGGTTCAGGAATAATGAGGTTCCTGTATTACATGAACTATTAACGAAAAAAGAAAAAAATGTGGATAATTAAATTGGGAGCCTTATTTTCACCTGGGTTGAATGACCAATTCTGAAATATTTTGTAATGGATTATTATTTTATATTTATTATGAATTCCTGTACATACAGATATTTTGTGATATTGAAATATTTTGCTATATTTGTCATATAATTTGTAATATATTTTTTTATTCACTAGAGGGCGCTACTATATTGCATATAAGGGCTTATGAATGAATAGTTCATACATATATTTTTTGATGTGTGGTTGCTGAGGAAGGCTTTTGCCGAAACCGGTATGACCTCACTGGTCTAATTATTTTTTAGTCTTCATGGAATAACATTTTTTTGCTGGAAGGCTACACATGGATTTTTAGAGCAGGGATTAAGTCTGATAGGAGGGTGACTATGTGGGAGGTCAGAACAGCTGAATTTGTAGGTGGATATGTGTTGCATTGTAATGGTGGGGGAGGGGGTATAGTGGATATTGGTCTGTTTTGATTACAGGAAGTGACCACTGTTAGATGTGTATGAAACAAGAGGGTGTTTGTATTGATAGCATCAATGTATTGATAGCATTTTGTAATGGTAAAAAGGGTAGGGATTGGTAAAATGTTAATATATGTGTGCTAATGGATGGGTGTTTATTAGAATTAGTGTGGAAATGTGGGCTACTTTATGATTCAAAATTATACAGTTGATGATTGGTAGGCACGTGTGAGTGGTTAGGTTTAGATACATTTGAGTGATTTAGGGGTGGGAGGGGATGGGGGCAGGGTAGAGGAGCAGATTGAAGCCAGAGCATAGTGGGCAGAGCCAAATTCTATAACTGCACAGCAAGGAACAGCCACTTAGACTACCAGGTACTGCGAAAAGTATCTATGCAGCTGACAATTTTGTAGACTAGTAATTCTTAGAGAAATAGAAACCATGTGCCAGGAGTGAGTATGGAGTGGGAGGAAATATGGACAAGTGTATTGGGAAGGAGAAGACTGAGTAAAACAATGATTCCAAACTAGAATGTATTGCGTTTAGAGATATCTCTGGTGGGGTTACCAGTAGTGTGTACTCCCTGAATACATTCTAATGAAATTTGCACTCAAAGAAGGGGTAAATCATTAACATACGCTGTAATGTTCCTGTACTTCAAGTAATCCAGCCACAGACATTTGCAGATGCAGCTTGCTTGCAGAGAACTGCTACAGGGATGCCCCACAGTGTTTGTATTAGCTGACAAACTGTAATGTTCCTGTACTTTAAGTAAACCAGCCACAGACTTTTGCAGATGCAGCTTGCTGGTCTTCCCTTGTTCATGGTCTACTCTTACCATCACTAGTTATCTACCCTCTCTCTGCCTGTGTCCACCTACTATTCACCCCTGTCAGTCTGTGTCTGTTTATTCTGCACCTGCTATGTATCCTTTCTCTATCCCACCTGAGACAATCTCTCATCACATTTTCCTTCTACCCTCTTTTTTTTATTATGAAAATTGACCGTATTCCACAAAAAAAAGAAAAAAATCCATTCCTGCACCCTCTTATTTATTGCTTACCCTTATATTTTAGCTCTGGTTGCTGTACTCCTCTTTCCTACTTTCCTGTCTGTCCCTTTAACTTCTCTACTTATATGATGGAAGTTATTGGTTACATTAGCATGCACACCAACATTGCCGTTTCTGCACAGTGCTGTGCTGTTCTACATGTGGCTCTTTGCCATGGTCTAGAGCTGGCAGTCCTGGCATTGTGTTCAGCCATGTGTACTGCCTTAGTTACAGTGGAATCAGGTATTTTTGACATTGTGAAGATCAATCATCTATGCACACTATGGCAGTGTGACATTGGGTACATCTCCTGTGCACACTATGGCAGCGTCACATTGGCTGCATCACCCATGCACACTATGGCATTGTGGCATTAGGTGCATCATCCCCTGCACAATATGGCGTGAGTGACATTGGATGCATCAACCGTGCACACTGTGGTTGAGTGACATTGGATGCATCACCAATGCACACTATAGCTGTACTGCTCATCCAATATGCTTCTCTAGTGATGAACTACCTGTTAACACTGCACATCTGCCTTATCTGGCTTTATCCTTTATATACTGCTGCTATCACTTGACTGTTACATTTGTAATTATCTTTCATACACATCATTTGTCCAATATCAGTTTTGTCAACTGTATTTTTTGTCAAGTGGAAGAGTTGTTGAATTCTGCTTCTTGAATTAGTGAGTGAGAGTGGATCAAAATGCTAAAATTTTCATTTATAATGAAAGTTTCAGCTTTGAGTCTCCGTATGTGTGTGAGCACATCTAGCCAGGTATAGGTGTCCTTAAGTTAGGTTACATTTAGGGCTAGGGAAGGGAATAGCTTTCATAATGTGTGTGTTTATCTATGTATGTATAATATATATATATATATATATATATATATATATATATGTGTGTGTGTGTGTCTGTGTGTGTGTGTATATATGTATATATATATATATATATATATATGTGTGTGTATGTGTATATATATATATATATATATATATATATATATATATATGTGTGTGTGTGTGTATACTATGGAAGGGGATAAGTTTAATTTTATGCTTTTGAGTGTGTTTGCATGACTGTGTCTTGTTTAATGGGACTGTTAAGAGAAATGGTGTTTATAGACCTAATGTGTAGGGTTGATGCTGGGAGCAGTGTTAGAGATAGCACACATGAATACGGTGGTGCAGGGGACTACCCCCCCCCGACCACCTTACTCATAAGTATTAACCCATCCTGCACCCCTATACATTAGGTCCAGAAGCATAATTTCCCCGATGTTATATGTGCCTGTCCTCTAAATTTCGAACATTCTTAATGTCTTCATTAAAAACTGGCATTAGGAAGTTCAAACACACAGAATACAGAATGTCCTAAATACCAAAGTTACAAAAGTTTCAGAAAAGAAAATTAGTTTCTTTTCTGATCTTCACACTACTACTCCTCATAACACTACCCATAGTTTTGTCTAAATAGTAGCAGTGTTGCAGGACGTTTTTTATTAAGTCTCCCAAAATCAATATATTTAATAATGGATGTTCTGGGTTTATTAATCAATTTTTAAGGATAGAATTTTAACTTAAGACAATGGGTGGAATTTATTGTCTGGCAGTTTGTGTACATCAGTAACCAAAAGCGAAGGACATTAATGATGATTAAGGAAAAACAAGAGAGTTTTGAAAACATGCCTCCTTATACAAAAGCCTAAAGTATCCAAAACTCAAGGGTTAAGTAGATATGAAGGACTGCATTAAAACTTTAAGCTTCACACTACTTCATAGTATTTGGATTTTAGGGATGGATGCAGATATGCACAGTCACTTTCAAAAATCACCCTGATAGATACAGTAATGAATAGAAAGGGGGTGTAGGTGTGACCGTCCCTACTCCGGCCCAGTAATCAAGGAGCCTCAATCCTCACTACTGACAGTGATGAGGGATGGCCACTAGGAACAAAAATGAATACTCTCGGTATTTTCAGGTGCAGATTTCTGCACCAAGCACAAATTTCCTTAAGAGCACAAGGGAGCACACTGCAGACCTGGGGCTGGACTCTCTCTCTCTCCAAGCCCCAAACAAGACTCCACACTGACCACTTTCGAGCTCTGTGTCTCTGTCCCAAGTAGCTGACACACACACACTTGGATATCTGATCTTTACACACACACCTGAGAAAGGCTGGCACAGATTTGCCAGCTGTCTCCCTCTGCCAGGACTATAAGGTAATTATGCTGCCACCAGTCAGCTACACTAAGGCTCTTACAAGGGTAACCAATTATACTGAGTAAAATTAATACTAATACAAATGGCAGAGTTTGACCAATGCAGCAAGGCTTTCAGGAGGGACCACAGTGTCACTAAAATAAGCATAAGTACTCTTAGGATGTTAAAAGTATTCTCTAAAAGACCAACCACAATGAAAGGTATAGAAATAGTCACAGGAGATATAAACAATAATACAGTTGGATAGATTCACACTGATGCAGAAAAACAATATTTCACTAATCTCACTATATTTTCCTGACTGCACAGGGTAATAAAACAAAGAAGGCACAAACGCAGCACGATGCATAAATATATATATATTTTTTATACTAATGGATTGATTCAGATAGATACATAATAATTAGTGATGTGTAGTCATTGGTTGATCTACAGTATATTTTGTGTTCTAGCTTGTATTTTTGAAAGTTTGATGAAGCATCATATCTGATGTGAAAGCGTTTACTGGGATTAATAATTTTTATCTGCATCATGCTGTGTTTGTGCCTTCTTTATTTTATTACCCTGTGGAATCATTTGGACTTATGAAGGTACTTAATCTTCTGTGAATTTTGTAAGTTTTTATATTTTCCTGACTGACTAAATAATTACTGTTCCCTGATTACGTACTAAAGCAAGGCAAGATAAACTGTGATCACTACAGCAAGACAAGATGAGTTTTATGGTTGTGAGAGATATCTATGAAAGATCTTTCCTGTCAGGATCCAGAAGACAAAGTGCTGCTGTGAGAGTTCTGTCATATCTCTCACTAATACCTAAAGAATAATTTCAGGGCTGATTATAGACGGACATCACATCTGGTCACATAACTCTGGTACAATATACACCCAGAGCTTTGCTAAGATCTGTTGCAGCATCTGAAAGGTGTAAAACAATTTCAAAAACGTCCACCCTTCCAGGGTAGCAATTAGTTC
The DNA here is from genome assembly GCF_019279795.1 of Protopterus annectens. NCBI lineage: Eukaryota > Metazoa > Chordata > Ceratodontiformes > Protopteridae > Protopterus > Protopterus annectens. The sequence goes on along the minus strand of NC_056743.1, from coordinate 488,178,602 downwards.
ACCCCTAAAGACAATACAGTAAGATTCATAGTCCTGGTTTTCCTAGACATGCTTGTCCTCTGGCTGTAATCAGACCTGTATGATAAAATCTTTATGGCTTAAACCAACCCATTTAATTTTCAACCTATTTTTCAAAATTAGCTTGTCTGAGATTAGCCTCTTCCCTTCCAGAATTCACTGTTAAAACATGTACATTTAATCAGTTATAATACTGTCTGCCATACATGTATATATCTTTTCTGTCCAGCAGGACTCCACTGTTGATGCATTTTTAACACAAGCAACTTACACAAGCCTCTGTATGAATCAGTGTGATAGTCTAATTATATACATTGTTTTACAAAACTCCAGATAGTTATGCTGGCATATGTTATAAATGCACTGCCCTACTCTCCTTGGCAAAATGGCGCACTACCTTTATCATCACATCAGCAAAGATACAACAGAGAGAAGACACATGAGTGAGGGTAACGCACAAGGAAAACATCAAGAGAGTTGTATTAGAGAGGTGGGAGAGGATGGGCACAATGTTTTTGTTGGGGGATAGATATGCCTATTTTTTTCATTTTTTTTTTTTATATAAGAGCACAGTGTTGGTGGTAAGTAATTAAAAGAATGTAGGTGAAAGGATAAGTGAGGGATGGCTGAAGTACCTGCAGGAGTCCCAGTCCACAGAGCCCCAAACATTCCAACTGCCAGATAGTGGGGGCAGTGGAAGACACCAGTGTTGAGGGAGTAGGGGCCTGTGCTGGTGTGGTTGGCACCACCTGGGAAAGCATGTCTTCAACACACTTGGTTGATTTCTCCAAACAATTACCTTTTGCAGCACATTCTCAGCCAATCCCAAATCTCCCATTCTGTGAGACTTGCCAGTCTTACATGTGCTGTGGCATCTGTAGGACTGGTGCCACCACCATAACCCTGTGAGGACATCCCTGAACAGGCAAAGCGTGAGCAATCCCTAAACTGGGAGGTATGTACCTATAGCACTCTAAGGGATATTGAAGCTGTAAAAAAGTAAACATAAATGGGAGAGAAATAAAATAATAAAGGACCAAGGAATGCATAATTAAAATAAAAACAGAAAAAAGTGAGGAGAAACAAAAGAGAACATAAACTCAGTAAAATCACACATCAATGCAAAGTATTCAGTTTCTTACTTTAAAACACTTCTATTTTTTATCACTCTTTATTGCAGTAAAACAGAATTTGTGGGAAGTGTTTATGCATACTTTAATTTGAAAGTGCATGGGAAGTGCTTAAGCTAACTTTGGGATGAAATTTTATGGGAAGTGCTTATCCAGACTTCTGGAATTAAATGTTATGGGAAGTGCTTATGTTTACTTGGCAGGACAATGTATGAGATCATGTAATGGGATTTGCATGTTGTAATTTATTACACAGACATAATGATTAAATATTGCCTGATATGCATTTGTTTGCAATACTGCAGTAAGAACTCCCATTATAAATGCTTACAACTTATAAAGACAGAAGCACTGCACTTTTACCACTCTTCTTTGCAGTAATGTAAATGAAATGGATTCCTTCAGTTACTAAGATCTGTCAGTTACATCCTTATGTACAATGATGAAATCAGTTAAAGACAAAAATACTGCACTTGTATATTGACATCTTTCTCACTCATGCTTTAAGTAATGAGTGCAATATATTCCTACAGCAACTGATATCTATTATTGATTTTCTTTTATACAGTGTACCGGCATCTGTCTCACTCTTGCTTGCAGTAACATACTGAATGCACACTTCAGGTAATTCTGTATGAATTATTAATTATTCTCCTCTCTCTCTCTCTCTCTATATATATATATATATATATATATATATATATATATATATATATATATGGGTCTACTTGATTCACAGAAAACTAATTTCACTGAATTTCAATTCACCCTCAAAAAAATCACTGAAAGCTCAAAGTACTAAAAACTCATTTCACTTAATCACATTTCACTGAATGTAAGTACTGTTGGGCAAATAAAACATATATACACTTTCCCCCCACTGTAGTGCGATCCTGGAGTTAGTATATATAGTTGGGGGATGTGCCCACAGCCCACCTCATTGGAGGGTATGAGGGGTGTAGCCCCCCATCTACTTAGCTTTTATATTTATGAATCTCATTTCACTGAAAGTTAACAATATAAATACAAACGCATGTGGGGGGGTTATGCCCCCCATACCACCCCTAACTATATATACTAACTCTAGGATCACACTACAGTGAGGGAAAGGGCATATATGTTTTATTTGCCCAACAGTACTTGCATTCAGTGAAATGTGATTCAGTAAATTGAGCTTTCAGTAATTTGAGCTTTCAGCGATTTGATATGAGTGTTTTAAAACTCATTGCAATGAGTTTTCAGTGAATCAAAGTAGACCTATATATATATATATATATATATATATATATATATATATATATGTGTGTGTATATATATATATATATATATATATATATATATGTGTGTGTATATATGTATATATATATATATATATATGTGTGTGTGTGTATATATATGTGTATATATATATATACACACACACACACACACACACTATATATATATATATATATATATATATATATATACACACACACACACACACACACACATACATGCATACGGATACAGTAGAGAATCTCGAAGTACTGAAATGTCAAATCTCCGTACTTCGAGACTGAATACTCGAAACTGCAGTTACGTGGAACTGCACTATGTCGAATGCGGAAATGTCAAAGCCACCATCATGGTGTCGCATTCGTGATGTGCAGTGCAGTTTGGGGATTTATCAGGGGTTTCAGGTAAGTGGTGTTTGTGTAAGAGTATTGGCTAGGGATTTTAGTGTGTGTGTGTAGTGGTGTTTTTTGTGTATTTAGTGCGACCTCGGAATTAGTATATATAAGTGGGGATTGCAGGGGGGCTTAGCTCCTTGCTTACAGGTAGGTGTGTGTTATGTTGTGTTTGTTGTTTTGTTTGTTTTAGTGTACAGAAACACCCCCACTGATCCCTCTCCTCCAGTCTGGCTAGGGTTTGATACAAAATTGACTTCAGCCATCTTGTATGTTCACTTACAATTCTGAAAAAAATGAATTTCTAATACAACTAATAAAGTAGAAAATATTTCAAACTGCATGTGATGTAACCACTAGCTAATTTATTGCAATACCACATGAACATATGAAAATAACATTATTTCTTTCTGTCTAAAGACATGAACCAGTAACGAGTACTTGTGCAGATGTATACCTGTTTTTCAGACATACATAATATATAGGTTACATTACTCCTACATCTTCAATCTGTGTTCGTACAAACAGTTATTGCATAAACATTATATATTTCAATGTGCATGCAGTTCTGCGTACAGATTGATTGTGACTAGTTCTAGAGATGTTGCTGTCCCCCTTTACAAAGCTCTCATTATGTCAATCATTTTGTATAATGCCCATTTTGGCATGTATCTGTCCAGCCCCATGCAACAATTGGAATACCGTCAGCGATACCTTAGTAAAAGGATACAAGTCCTAAACAATAGGTTTTGCATGGACCACCTCAAAGATTTATTACTATACTCAGTATCCTACAGAGTGCTTAGAGGTGACATCTGGCATACAAAGCATCCTCCAACATAATACAGATGGACTTACTGAACATCAGCAAGTCAAATGGCATCAGAAATACTCAGTCCAGGTATCTAAACTGAATGTTGTGGAGGGATGGATATATATTACAGAGGCTACCACTGTTCTGGAACAAACTATCCATAAAAATAAAGCAAAGCTCATCAATCCATATTCAAATGCAACTTGGATCTAAGGATGGGTAATAGAAAATGTACTCCAGGATTTCTCCTCATGCCACTAATTAATAGAGGCAGTTCCTAAATTCTGAATCCATTACATGTCCTCGTCAAATTATCTATGGTATGATCACAGTTGTTCTCACTAGGGCTAATATACAATTATCAGCCATAGGGCTAATATACAATTATCAGCCATGGAGATAACTAAGACAAATCAGAAAATGTTAATTCAAGCTCCAAAAGGGAATTGGCTAAGCTTAAAATGTCCTCCAAGTGAACCTATGTTGTGGTAGCAAATAGTTATAAAACAATTTCCCTTTTTAGTTCACTAAGTGCCCCCCCCCCCCCCCAGTCTTTAACAGCTTCCGGTGCCTATGTACAGAATGAACTGGCCCACCTAACCACCATGTTCAATCATAGCCTCACCTCAGGCTTTGTGCTCACTGAATGGCACACAGTGACGGTTATCCCATGCCACAAAGGGGATTCCACCACGGACCCCAGGGACTACCGCCCCATTAGCCTGATGAGCCTGGCCTGCAAGGCAAGAAAAGTATCTATCATCTTGGAATTATAAACAAAGACATTGATAATCCTCAAACTCTGGACCCCACCCAGTTCGGGTTTGTAAAAGGCAGATCATGTCTCCTAAACCTGATAGACTTCTTTGAAGCAGTCACCAAAGCAGTAGATGAGGATAAGGTGGTTCACACAGCCTATCTAAATCTTGACAAGGTTTTTGACACCATCCCTCACTCTGGAATTACAGATAAACTTACTAAACTAGGTATAAATCCCTATGTCACAAGATGGGTTGCCAACTGTCTCATTGACAGAACCCACACTTTGAAAGTAGCAGACTCCAAATCTGACTTCAGACTAGTGACAAGTGGAGTACCACAGGGTTCAGTCCTGGGTCCTCTCCTGTTTGGTATCTACTTCTCTGAAGTACAGGCTAACACAGAAGATCTTTGGCTAACAACGTTCACAGATAACTGCAAACTAGGAGCCATAATCAAAACTAACAGTGTGGACATCCTACAAAAGGGCCTCACTGAGACAGATGCCTGTTGGCAAAGCCATGGCCTCAAGTTCAATACCAAAAAGTGCATTGTCATCCCTTTTGGTAAAAACTCTGTACCCATGAACTACCAGATAGGCGATAGTCTACTTAACACCGAAAGTGTGATAAGAGACCTTGGGACACAGGTGGACAGTAGTCTCTCCTTTGATAATCACATCGCCACAGTAGTCAGGAAATCCTTCTTTGTGGCACACCTCATCACAAAAGGTTTCTCATCCAGGAAATAAGAGGTCATTGTTCTCCTCTACTCATCACTCATTAGACCCATTATAGAGTACAGTGCCCCTTTTGGTATGTACCTCACAACACATCTACAACAACTGGAAAGGCTGCAGAAATACCTCACAATGAGGATTACCGGCCTCAAACAGATGCCCTATGCAGACCGTCTCAAAAAACTCCATCTTTACTCCAATGCATATTGCCTACTCAGAGGCACTCTCTGCCTAACATACAAAGTTATGTCAAACCCAGAGCTGTTGTACATGCTCCACTTAAAGAAATCCCAGTCCTTCCGAGCTACATGCTCTGGGGACCTAAACCTTGTCACCACAATAAACAGAACATGCTGGAGGGATAGATTCCTGCCCCAGAGACTTCCCATACTCTAGAACAAACTACCTATCTATATCAAACAAAGCTCCTCAGTAGCACTCTTCAAGAAAAATCTTGATGATTGGATGGGAAATAGGAAATTCACCCTGTTGATCACTTCTGTGGCTCTGCCCGACAGGGGCACAGGTAAATCATTTTCTTGGGTGGCGAAAGCCAGGGTACCTTTTTGGCTAGGCTTATATAGGCCCTAGGGCCAATAGCCTAGTACCTACCTATGAACCTATGTGCATGCTTTATTTTGCATTATAATAACTTTACAGATATACTTCTGTATTAGCTATTTTTTTAGTTAATACATTTGATTCTGCAATGTTTTATATGTTTTGTCAGTATTAAATATGCTGTCAGCCCACCCACCTGCCAGCTAGTCCAGCCTATGCTTCTTCAGGTCATCATACTGTAATGTTACTGCTGGCCAGAGTGGCTGATCCCGGTCAGGGTTTCCAGCTGTTCACCTAACTCTTGCCAGATACCAGTCTTTTTCCTGGAACTACCTGTAGTGCTTGCCTCAGTCTTATCCAGATAAGACTCCTTCAGAAATAAGACAATCATTTTGGTCTGCTTATTGGACCAGCTTGGAAAGTGGCCTCTTGTCCTAACAGGTACTGCCATGACTAGAAATTCCAGCATCAAAATGAGTGAATAAAGTATGAGCAGGGTTGTGGTTCCCAGGTTTAGAACCACTCCCTCTGTAGCATGACATTACCTTAACCAAACCTAGGTAACCAGTAGGAGAATTAAGGCAGTTACTGTTAAGTTTAGTTTAACCAAAAATGCTTTGTCACATACATAGTTTGTAAGAAATACATTTTAATTGTATTTACTAAAACTAAACTACTCATCTTCCAACCCACCAAACATACTCAAAACAACTCTCACGTTAACATCACAGCAAAAGACAACACCACTATATACCCAACTGAACACACCAAATTGCTAGGAGTGGAAATAGACAATAAACTAAAATTTGACATTCACATATCCATGACCATAAAAAAGTCCACAAAAAACTAGGAGCGTTATACAGAAATAAGCAACTTCTCACCAAAGCAGCAAAGATTTCAATAGCAAATTCCCACCTTATCTCCACCCTACTTTATTCCTCTCCAATATATACCAACCTAAGGCAATGCGATCTAAACAAGCTAGAGACCTGCTACAACAAAATTGCCAAATTCGCCACAGGGGCATCCTACCATAGTCACCACTGTCTCTCACTTGCTGAACTGGACTGGCTTGAACTCCCTCACCGCCTTCAATGGTATCAACTCTCAATCACCCACAAACTAGTAAACCATCCACTAAATGTCCCATCCCTCCAGAATCTACTCCGACCCTATCACACCACCAGACCACTGAGATCTAGCAACAAAAATCACTTGCAGATCACTAAAGCCAATAACTCTGCTGGTGAAGCACTATTCTCTTGCAACATAGCCAAATTATGGAACTCCCTCCCACCCACAATTACCTCCGTACCATCATGCACCCACTTCAAAACTTTACTAAAGGCGCACCTAAAAACATGCTGGCTATGCCCTTGCAACTCCCACTCTAAAATCACCCACCCCGTCCAACCACTACCTTTCTTTCCACTCCACTAACTACCTTGATTATAGCAAGCTCAGATGCTCATAAGCCTAGTACTTATTATGCAGCAGGAACTTCTTATTGTAACATTTGTTAATGTCTGTTATGTACTTCACAGATAAAGTTTCTAGTCTACTGATGTACTATGTTCGTCATCTGTAAATATGTTGCAAGTAATTGCTATGTTATATTGTTAATCGCTATGTGATCCAGCGTAACTACTGTCTGTTTATTTTAACTGTGGAGCTTTTTTTCCCCGGGCCTTGGCTGAAAATTGACCTACGTCCAGTCGGACACTCCAGGTCAACAAATGTAAATAAATAAATAAATAAATTTAATAATGCATAAAGAACAATATGCAATTATTTCCATTTTTTAATACTTGGAATTTCCAGTGTACCTTAGCTATCATTTTGGAAGTATAACACTTGAATGTTGTTAATTCATAGGTTTAGCATGAAGAATATATATATGTGTGTGTGTGTGTGTGTGTATATATATATATATATATATATATATATATATATATATATATATATAGATATATACACACAAACTTTTTAGTGAGTAGAAGTGACCAGGTGTGTCAACTGAGGTTAGATGGGCAAAGATGACACTCCGTGGTTATGATGAGTGTAATCCATATAACTCCATTTTGTTTTATCTAAATTTCTTCAAATCTGAGCATATCTGCACATTTCCTGCGGCATGCTAGGGAATGTGTGGATACTCCAGATGGCTGCAGACTCTATAGCTGAATGCAGTACTTTTCACATGCTTCTAAGTCCACATTCATTAGTGACTGCATACATTTGGGAATTACTTAAATTCATAGAGATAAACATAAAAAAGCCTAATATGCATACAAAACATGTAAATAGTTCTGAATTTATGAGTAAAAGTTGAATACCACCAACTTGCCATTATTCGAGTCAAGTGGAAAATGTCTTAAGAAATTCCAGTAATCTTAAAGTGAGAAAAGACTAAATATAAATCAATAAGAAATACTAAAATATGTAACATTAGTGAGTTAAATTTAAGAAATGTTGCATTTACTAATATATGATTGTTATGATGGTTATTAATTAGCAGTTTAAAGCTGTTATTTGTAAGTGGGAATTCAGTACAGCAGCAATGGAAATGATTAATGATCACTGAGAAAAATCATTATTTTGGCATCATTTAGTGACTGTGCATACATGGTAGAAATGCAGTCATCACATTTTGAAGCACCACAGAAGTAAGGATATATTATTGGCTCAGTATGCATGCGCTTTTACTGGGGGATGTGTGACTGTCACTGATGAATGAAAATGACATCAGTATGTGACAATGGTAATGGTAGAGGAAGGATGAATCTGGTAAAGAAATTGCTTTAATGATGTGGAAGTATTACAACCAATGCTATAGGACAACTTTACTTGGCTGGACTGTATGTGTATATAATTATGAGGTTTGCGTTACCAAACATTTTTAGGAGGGTGGCAGGCACATATGTTCATTCTTGTGTAGCTTGAATGATGATTACATCAAAAAGTTTAATAATTATAATTTTTTTGGACTTTTTTAATATGCAGTAATGATGCAAAACAAGAAATCGAGGCAGAGAAAGGCTAACTTCAACTATGAGGAAAATTGCATCCTCATGATAGCCCTTAGGAGATATGGAAAATGTCAGTTTGTTAAAGGGGGGACCCAAAGAAGTCAGGAGGACAAAAGCCTGGGATCAAGTTGTCCTCAACATTAATGCAGTGAGTGGCAGAAATTGAATATTAGCAGTGCAATAAGAAGGCAAATGATATGGTAGGATGTGCTAGAAGCAAGGTGAGGCAGAATGTAATTGCTTGTACCAGTACTGGGGGTGGATGTTTCTAACAATTATCTAGTTAACATTATAAGAGTTATACCTTCTCTCCATCAATGAGGATGACTACGACAGAGGCACTGGAATAATCAGAGGTAGTCTGGACATTGGCTGTTATAAACGTCTGCAGCAGCAGCAACACTCAACTAATCAGGAATGTTAGTTTAAAAACAGTAACACATATTCATACAGAGAAAACTGAATCCTGACAATGAATGGTTACAATAAACTCATGACGATTACTGTTAATAGGTGAACCTTCTACATCAACACAGAATGACAGTGAAGGCAGTTTACATGGTAAGTGTCCCTTGCGCCCCCTTAATAAGTATACATTAGAGTATGATACTTCATTATGAATGTTTTCAAATAATTTCTTTACAGGGTCAACATCAGAAACGAACAGTTCCACTATACCAATGTATTTGGACAATATCAGCAGCACAATGGCTATTTGTTGTGGTGATGATGATCACCTTCTTTTTTCTGCTTTTTCCTAACATAGTTATATTTATGAGGCAGCCTGGAAAAGTGGCAGGCAGTACATAGCTTAATGGCAGGTTCTCACACCCTGCAACATGTTAGTAACTCTGCAGGAAGTGCCAGTGCATCACAAAGTTAAGCACATATTGACATTACACTCACGCTTGTCCAGGAGGAACACCTGTGCACCTCTACACCAGTATCTCTAAACACAGATGAGAACTTTGAGTATTATAGCAGGTATTCAGAGGTAACACTGTCCATAGTGACACTTTACAAAGGAGAGCCATTTGTTACAACTACCCACAAAAAAACATTTGCTGCCCATCAGCAAATATGCCGTGACATTGTTCATGTCATGGCACTGCCACAGAGAGTCATCTGGAAATGATCAGAGCCCTCCAGGGTATGAGTGAGGATTTCTAGAACTACTTGGAAATAACAGAGAGTAGGGATAATGCAATAAATACACTAATGATTAGTATGGTTGGACAGCACGCATCAGTGGCTGCTTCCATTCATACACTAGTTAAGACTTACTGGATTCGAGGAAGAAGGGGAAGAGGATGGGTTACTGTCCAGACCAGTGGGAGCAGATCACCTGAGATCACAAGTGCTTCTCAGGAAATACAACAGCAGATTTCACAAATACCAACTCAGCTTTCATCGCATCGATACCTACCAGAACCTTTTTTTTTTTTTTTTTTTTGAAGTTCAGCTCATGTTCACAAAGCACTGTCAGATCAATATCTGCAGGGTCAGCTGCTTCAACTGGGTCATAATATTGAACCAACTCACCAGACGGTTCTCATGACAGCCCTTCTACAAAATCACTTCCACTGTCAGCTAGCCTATCCTTGGGAGATGTGTAGGACTCATTTTAATTTGAACTACTGTGAAACAGCTCTGGCGGTTCTTTTACTTAAAATTTCACATTCAGAAATGAAACTGAATGTTTAACTAGAAGAGGAATAAAATAGGAAAAAATGGGGGTGGACGGTCGAGACACTTTACAACTGTATGTATTATATCCCTGTAATGGTACTGCTTAGAACCTTGGGGAACTGTGGAAAGAAATTTGTATGACACAACGTGATCGCAGTCTATGCATTACATATAATACACAACGGATTAAAATCATTATTCTGCAATTTAAATAAACACTGCGGCCACTTTACCCACACCACTGCACAGATGATATTTTTTTGTGTCTGAATTTCCAAATTAGTGTGTATGATTAAATAAAAATAATCTTGATGTGCAGTACTTCGGCAAACATACTTTTAATTTGTATAGAAATTGCATAATATAAAGAATACATTGTTTTCATTCAATTCATCAAATATTGAAATAACTGTACTAATTATACCAAATGAGGACGTTCAGTACATGCATACTTATGTACACCAACCTCTTCAGCAAAATGTATTTTGCAAAACAATTAAAAAGGTTATCAGTACTTATATAATGCCTTATGACATTACTGAACAGGAGGCAGTAGTACTCGGGCATGACTACTAAAAACATTAATATGAAATAAATGTTACGAAATAAAAAAAATATTTTAAGATAGGAGAGAATGTGGGATGAACAGTGACAGCAGACCATGCAACACAGCATAGCCCACAGATATCACTGCATGTATCAGTTCTACTCTGCGTGTTTTTTTTTTTTTTTTACAGTAAAGGAAACACTAACCTGAATATATTGGCCCATAGTTCTGGGCTAGATGCCACCTCTTTATCTGTCCATCCATATGCTGTGCAAGAGCTTGCTACATGAGGTCCCTAACTGCTGCTGTTGGCTTGTCATCTTTAGTCATACTGAGACTAGAAATGTGAGCTGCAGTGACAGCATCGGTCACTTTACCACCAGACTAATGCATGATCATTTTGTGCAGAATGCACCATGCAGTAAATATCCTGCTTGCAGTAGCTAAGTCATACTGAAAGGCACCCACACATTCATCCAGGCACTTGAATTATCTCTTCAGTAGGTCAAAGAAACTCAACGACAGTATGGTTTGAGACAGGGATGTGTTATAGGTCTCTTCTGCTACAACACTTGGATTTCTCACTGATGATGACTCCTGTGAATATCCTGCAACACCTGAATGACAAAAATAAATAGAGAAAAGTGGGTTTAAAAAGTGATTACTGTCTACTTGTGACTCCATCTCCCTGATTACAGGATAGACTGTTTGTAATGAATACATAAGATCAAGCAATATTTTGCAGTGTTCATTTTTCTCAATTACATTGAATAAATATCTAGTTCTTTCTCATTCATAAAGGCAAAGTTTGTTCACAATTAAGACCAGTAATTTTGGGAAATACCATTTCCAAATCATTTTATATTAGGGAGACTTTAGCCTAGTGGATTTGTTAAGAAAACCTGAAGATGCTTACCATGTTAGCTTTGCTAACCAATTTCAGAGAGTACTCACCAAGCAAAGTTCCATCCGAGAGGAAAGAATAAATTCTGCAATAACTAAGTGCACATAGATACTAAGTAAAGGTTAATTACCAGGATACAGAAAAGTGTAGGCCACTAGTTTCCAAATATAAGGGATGTTACTATAAGAAGTATAGTATAGAAGCAAAAAGTGCTAATGCATATAGGTATGCATAATATAATTCAACTTTTGGCACTGATGGAAGAGCAACTGTTTTAAGAAAAGGGGAGTTTGAAGAAAAAAACATGACTGACAAGTTATAACACAAGTCTGGCGCACAAGATGACTATCACAATTTCTGTGTGTGCTCCCATGCGTGGTCATCTCCAGTCCACTACTCTCTCTCTCTTTAATATATTAGCTCTGTCAGTATTAGTTGCAATGTGATGGTAGTTTAAATACTTAATTTTCATTTGTTGAGAGCCAGTATCACGTTTCACTTGCATTATAAATGGTAAAACAAATTCTCAGAAAAGCTAATGCTTTTTTTTCTGTAGTGCTGTAATTGGTTCGAACAGCTGGTTCATGTTGACAGAAAAAGTCTTCAAATAAATGAAGCAAACATTTTAAGAATAAAAAAGTACTTTATAGCCACAATTGTCACCACATTTCACAGCTATGTAACCACAAAGGAATATTCTCCAACATCATGATGTTCTAATTATCATGTATGAAGGAAAATATGTATAATGGGTGAGAATGCCCCATAAGTAACCAGCTGTTTTAAACGCAAAAATGCTGGGTAAATTGAGAAAAGGAGAACATATATTTTTAGGAAAAATATAATTCTGAAGAGGCTATAAAATATATCAGTGGTGCAATACAGGTATAAACTCAGTACTGCCTGTATGTGAATAAAGTGCTAGTATAACCCTAAGCAGACTACTGCTGTGCTTATACATTTATTAATATGTCTGTGTATGCCTGCATGCACACACATGTGTATAGCATATACGTTTGTCTTATTTTTTAGCCAAAGAGCTATATACTGCACATGCTGTTCTCTAAACATAAGTCTGCACCAGAAAAGGAGCAATATTTTTGGAAGGCTTGAGGTATACCTTGGCTGTGAGAGTATAGTGGTCCTCCACATAATAGGGCTGCAGTTTAGGAACTGTTTAAAAAGTCATGTTCAGTTTGGGATACTCTGCATAAGCTTAATTTACCTTCTGATGAAATAATTAAATAATTTATGTGGTACAATGATGGATTATGCATGATCTATGGGTCAGTGCACCAAACCAGAATTTTCTGACATGCCAAGAGTGTATTAGTGTGGTAGAATCCTATCATTGCCAGTGTCACTGTCCCTAATATGTAAGCTCACTTTCTGGCTATGGTGTAGCACATAGATATATGCACTCCCATCTTTAACAGGTGGTTTATTAACATGAATATGTCAGTGATGTAGCTGACAGCTGGGTGGAACAGTTCACAAATGCAGATAATTTGGAAGAGTAGTCCAGGGCTACATAGCTTTTCTATGAGGGCTGACTTCCAATATTGCTCCACTGGGTAAAATTCAGCTCAGGTAAAGTAGTACATGTCTGGAATGTCAGCAGTGAAGAAATCTGAGAAAGTGACAGAAAATCATCTAAAAAAGTAGAAGAAAAACTCTGGTGGGGAGGAGCTTTGCAGCGGTTCACAAAAAAGCAGTTTAGGTTTCATCCTCATTACATGAAATGCCTTTCTGTAACTCGCAGGAAAAAAAATAAATCAAACACATTCAGAGGTGCTTAAACTAAGTGAAACACAGTCCAATGAAAAAAAGTTTTAAAGCTAGTAGAAGCTTTAAGTTCCTATCAAGATGGGATGATAAAACTGTAGAAATCTGACGATGAAATAAAGGAAAAACTGATTATGACTTTTTTGAAAAAGAACCGTTTCAAAAATAGTAGAGCTAGAAGACCAAGAACACAGAGAAAACCTGAGATATTTTACTTTACCAGAGAAGCTGGAAGGAACAGTTTGCATTTAATATTGTGGAAGTACAAATGAGCAACTAGACTGGTATTCCTTAACAGTTCATAGGTGTTTATTAGGCTAACTACCACAAGGGCCTTTTTAAGCCTAGCCATGCATCCCAAATCTCTGACAAGTTCTGATACCCTTGATATGTGTAAACAGGGGTTTGGGAGATGAACCATTTACAGGTTGCCTGTGTCCATTAGAGACATAGGTGCCAAACCAAGGATGAATTTCCTGTTCCTCATCCAATTGTTCAAGTTGCACTTGAATTAGGTTAAGGAGGAACTCTGCTTTACATGGATGGGGAGCCACTTCCATAGACTGGGTAGTCTCAGGGATACATACCTGTCTCTCCAGCAGGTCCTATTTATATCACAGACAAGGTTTAAGTCTGTTCGTTTTGTGGATATGCAGGAGGTCCATCAGAGTGGGGTCTGACAATGCTTTGTATGCCAGGCATAGATTTCCCCTCAAAAGCCTGTAAGAGACAGAATGCAGGCATAGGGCCTTGAGGCGGTCTGCATATCACATTTTGTTTATGCCTTGTATTCTTTTAGTGAGGAACCTTTGCGGATGTTCCAATTGTTGGATATGCCTGGTTAGGTACATACCAAAGGGGGCATTGTACTCAATAATAGGTTTGATGAATGCTGAATATAGTGGAACAATGACTTCCTTGGACTTGGATGCCATACCTTTGTTTATAAGTTGCGCAACATAGAATGATTTCCTCATTACTGTAAACATGTGATGGTCAAAGGCTAGATTACTATCTGTGTGTCCCTAAGTCTCGGGCTACTGGGTCAACTCTAAGAGGTGTGTTGTCAATATGATAGTTACCTGGGGTGGATAAATTCCCAAAGGATACTATTATGCATTTCTTGGCATTTAGTTTTAGTCCATGGCTCTGACACCAAATGTTTGTCTGTGTCAGCCCCTCATGGAGAGCATTTGTGTCAATGTGGGATTCAATAACCGGTCCTAATTTGCAATCATCTACAAATTTGGTCAGCCAGAGACCACTGACATTGGCCTTAACATCAGAGAAGTAAATGCCAAAAAGGAGCAGTCCAAGGACCGATCCTTGGGTGACTCCACATGTGACTGGCCTCTTTGTGGAGGTGGACACTGTAAGTTTAACTAACTGGGTCCTGTCTGTGAGCCATTTGGCTATCCAGCAGGTGACATACTAGTTTTTGCTTAACCTCTTGAGTTTGTCAAAAATGCCTGAATAGGGTATTTTGTCAAATGCTTTGACCTGGTCAAGGCAGGCAGTGTGAACCATTTTTCCCTCATCCGTTGCTTTGGCTACTTTCTCCAAAAAGTCCAACAGGTTTTGTAGGCAGTTTGTCAATTGAAAGGGCACATTGTGTCTGTGATCCAAATACTGTCAAGAGTTATAGCAGAAAAGATTCAATCATATCAGCAGAAGAAGCTTCTCCTGACAATTAGGTTCATAGGTTCATACTAGGCTATCTGCCCTAGGGCATTTATAAGCCTAGCCAGAGTGTGTTTGGCTTTCGCCACCCATTTTAAATTAATTTTGCTATGCCTTTTTTGAGGTTAGTATACTGTGCCTCTGTCTAACAGTGACACAGAAGTGATAGCCGGGGTAAACCTATGTTCTCCCATCCACTCATCAAGATCCCTCTTGAAGAGAGTCAATGTGGGACTCTGCCTAACCTGGACTGGGATTTTATTCCAGAGTGAAGGGAGCCTCTGGGTTATGAATCTGTCCCTCCAGCATGTCCTATTTATTTCAGTGCTGAGGTTCAAGTCTCTCGAGCGCGTAGCTCGATGGGATTTGGATTTTCTGAGGTGCAGCATGTCCATTAATTCTGGGTTGGACATGGCTTTATACGTCAGGCACAGATCGCCTCTGAGCAGGCGGTATGCCACTGAGTAGAGCTGGAGTTTCTTTAATTGTGGAGGAAGGGTAAAGTATTATCAACTGTGTTCATGGAAAATGATTATTCAATGTGCATCAAGTAGAAGAGTAGTGATTTGGGCCCTGCAGTCATAGAGTGTCGATAGGCATGTGCAAGATTCAAGTTATTTTATCCAGCTGTTTTCAAAATGCTTTTTTTTTCAGAAGGAGCAAAGACATTTTTGGATGCAGAATATGAGGAGGAAGAAATAAAAATTTACCCAGCAAAAAGTAAGCAAGCAAGTTGAATGGAATTCCATTTCTCATTCTTCTGATACTCCTACAACCCACAGACAGAACTTGTCAGCAAAATCTTTTCTAGTGTTCAACAGGAAAATGTTTGGGAGGCAAAAAAGCTCATGAAATGACTAGAGAAAGGGTCACCTTGGACTTGAAACAGTGAGCAGTCTTGGATATTCATGATGATCAAGGGAACCAGCAAGAATGTGAAAGAAGGAAAATAAATGTGTGAACTATAAAGTGTAATTTTGCATAAAAGCAGTTTGGACACGAGAACTGTGCTCCTGCAAGAAGTGTTAAAGACTGGAGTTGGGCTGAGTTACAAACAAGTGGGAGGACTTTAATGACAATTTTGGAATTATACTTTGGTGTTTAGAAGGAAAATAAAGAAAGTAAAGTTGTAACTGTAATCAAGCAGGTTCTTTTTATTCCTTTATAATATGTATATAATGCATTTCTTGAAGTCAAGTGAATATTGCACTGTAAACTAGTAATGCAAAGCATGCAGAGGTGCTTTAAATGTGGGGATGGGTGTTATCAGTGACTGCTGTTAATGCTAGAGATGTTAAAGAAAGTACTTTTTTAAATCTGGAGTTTATACTGTAGCAGGATAAAGGCTGGATATAAACATTAGAAAGTTGTGATCTAGGGCTGCTAAAGAGAAGAGGATGAAGTGCGTTGATCATATATGTATATTAAATTATGGTGATTTACCCTGCAAATATACAAAAATCATGCAAAATTACAATTTTCCAGCATTTGGGATGAGATGTGCCAATGTAACTGCAGAATCATCTATCTACTTGCAAAGCTTTTCATTTATAAACAAACTGTCTTGGACTAGAGCAGTAAATCCTAAAATGACTGAATCATGAACTTTGTAGTATCTGTATGGGAAATACTAAAACATGTTAAATGAAAACTGGCAAGCAGTTCAAAGAAAATAAATGAAGTCTGACTATTGAAGGGAACTTAAGTAGGAATGCCATTCACGTGAGTGGTGTAAAGCATAATGCAAAATATGTTCATTTAGTAGTAGTTCTGTCTCTTTCTAAGGGGCAAAAACCAGT
The DNA here is from genome assembly GCF_019279795.1 of Protopterus annectens. Taxonomy (NCBI): domain Eukaryota; kingdom Metazoa; phylum Chordata; order Ceratodontiformes; family Protopteridae; genus Protopterus; species Protopterus annectens. The sequence goes on along the minus strand of NC_056743.1, from coordinate 488,161,475 downwards.
GAACTGAGCGTATGCAAGTTGGTTTTCACATATGGGAGGGGAACTCAAGATGAGACAAGAATGGATGGTAGTGGTGCAGAATGGAACCCAGGCTTTAACTGCTTTGTCAGTTTCATGGAATGTGAATGGCACTGTGAGTATAGACAAAAGGCAAAAAGTACTGAATTATAATAAATGAGGGGAACAGATACTAGTAGGAACCCATGCAGAATTTGCACATTATTCCTCAAGGTATAATAACTGGGTTAGACTGGACAGAAACAATATTACACAGGAGCATGTGTATTTAGCTGAAAGGTTAGAAACCTCCAATAACTATTTTAGATTGTGTGTCAATAAAGAGTAAGATAAAGATGCTGGGAAATCAAGTAAAAATGTTACACAGTCTTTCTCCTCCAGAAGACAGAATTTTAAGAAATGGGTAGTGAAAGTCGAGAATTATTGGAGAAGGTATGAATTTCTTCAGAAGGGATAGCCGAGAAATTGGATAAAATCGAATTTGGTGGCCACGAGTTAACAGCTGAGTTGGATCCGAGGATTGGATCTGAACCCATATGTTGAGGAAGAATGAAACTGGACAACACAGATGGAACATTATGCTAAATACATAATTTCTTTTTTACTGTGGTAGCTAACGATATGTGGGAAAAGACAAAAATTGAGAAGTTGGAAGCTGTTTATTATGGATAGGTAAGGTACAAGCAGTAAAAAGGTGTCTAGTCACTGTAATATTTGTCTGTAGCTCCTTGAGTTATCCTGTACAGGTTGTAATGGCCAGTCAGTCTTCAGAACTCTCTGACTTCCCTCCACACTTGCACCTAGACTTGTGTATCTCAAGACATAGAGGGAGCAAACATCAGCCCTCAAGCCAATTTCTTCAGGACTTCTTGCCCTCCCAAAAGAGAGAGAGAGAGAGGATATTCATCCTGAAATCCCAAAAAGTTTTAAATAACTTTAATCTCAAAAATGGTAACTATACAGAGAAGAAGCAGGGGGTGAGAAATTTGAATATCTACTGTTTTGGTAAGTACAACGCACACAACTGTACTGTGTTCTTACTGCTATAGTAACCTATAGTTGTTTGGGTAGATTACAGTAGCATATCCATTCTGGAAGGATTAGGATCCAGCAGCCCCTGGATTATGATCCTAGCAAAATCCATCCTGGATCTGGGGAAAAGTTTAGTTTGCAATACTTTAAAGATTTGAAAAATGAACCAAGTAGCTCCCTTTAGAATTCTCTTCAGTATGCCATTGAAGAAAAAGCTTTAGTGGAATGTGCTTTGATTCTGCCTAGAATAGATTTGCCATTGTGTGAATATCAAAAAGCAATAGCAAGAGACAACCATCTTGAAATAGTCTGTTTTGACACAGGTTGAACTTTCTTTGTCTCAATACATGCGGTAAACAACAGTTTAGCTTTCTAAAAGGATTTTGTTTTGTCAGGATAATATCCAACTTGCTGTAGTATGTCCAAGCTATGGAGAGTCCTTTCTTCCTGATATTTGAATTTGGATAAAAACAGGAAGGTTAATGGCTTGATTCAGTATAAACTCAAACATTTGTCGTTAATGAGGGATTTGTTCATAAAGGGACCTTATCTCTATGGAAAAACAAATAGGGTTCACCCACCATGAGTGCTTGCAACTCTGATACTCTCTCTGCAGAAGTCAGAGCTGTAAAAAACACAATTGGTTCTACAGGAGGCAGTTAACTTTACCAGCACAAAGTTAAGATCCCAAGTTTGTGCCAACAGTTTACAAAAGTGGTCATACACGCAAACCCCCCTTCAAGAACTGCTAGACCAAAGATAAGGAAAAAAGGAAGGATCTACTGGCAGAGATGCTGAAATGGTCAAAAGGTAAACTTTGGCAGAGGAATAAGACATGCCAGAGGATAGTAACTCACTTGACTTATTAGTGAGGTACTTAATGAAAATCTTTTTCATTTGCCAACATATTTTCCAGTAGCAGGTTTTCTTGTCTCCTTTAGTTACTGCTGCATGTCCCCATGAACAAGGTGCCTAAAAAGTATCAAAATTGAATCATCCAGGCAGTCAGTTGTAGTTGAGACTGAGGTGTAACAAAGTCCCCCTCTCATGTGCGAGTAGATCAATCTGTGAGGAAGCTTGTGTTAATTGCCTTTGCCCTTGGACAATTCCATAAGAAACATTTCTGACAGAAATGAAAAAGCATTGTTTCCGAAGCCTGCTTGCAATGAGTCCTGCTATAGAATTTGTTTAGTTGTCTGTCTAGAAAGAAGGCAAACAGGTGTATTTGAGGCATTTCCCTCATTCCATTTCTACTTGTGAGGGTCTGTCCTAGTCCTGCTTAGCTTGTTTTGCTGCTACATGTTGCTCTGACAGAAGGTAGGAAGCTTGAAGGGTTTAACAGTGCTGTAGAGCAACTTTACAAGCTACCATAGCTAGCCTGCACAGAGGGTAAGACCTAGTACCCCCCATTTGCTTATATACCACATTACTGTGGTGGTATCTAATCACATGCAGAGGTCCTGAAGATGCCAGATGATGATGATGATCTATACAATGGATCACTGCTAAAATCTGTTTGACATGTGTGCGCTTTGGCCTGTATGCATTGTTTTAAAGACCCTGCATTTTTTATCACATTGAAACTTCCCCCAAGGAAAGCCTGAAGTGTATCTTGTCACATACTGAGCTTGGGTTGGGTGGGCGAGAGAGAATGGAAGATCTGCTTTCAGAAAAGCGTAGTCTCTACCTCAATAGTTCATTCTCCACAAAACCCAAAATTGGAATCTGAAATTTCAGAAGGTGGGAATTTTTGATTTAACACAATTTTTAAGTACCACTGGATTGTTTTCTCATGCGTTATCTAGCAAGAGGAATTAGGATAATCCTGAGACACACTCTGATTGGAGTCTGAGACTGATTTGAGAAGCTCAAGAAGATTTTGAGATACAAATCCAATTTTTCTGGGTTTTTAATGGCTTTTACAGGAAGGAATCTAGAATATACCCTAGAAACATATTAAGTGTTGCCATTGTCTTGCTATATATGTCAAGAGATGGTTGCTAACACTGTCAGGTAAGCATCCCGAAGAGTTTATAGTGTTGGTTTTGCTGGTATGAATCCACTCCAGTGCAGATTTAAGTTTTCTTTGTTTTGTATTTATTGTTTGTGGGGCTCTGTGGGTCTATTCTTGTAGGAGTATGGATTAATTGGGAGCAACCAAACAGATTTAATGAGTTAGAGGGTGTTGTTGAGTTGCAGGTTTGGAAATCAATATTTAGGTCAGCCATTACACAGGTTTCTTGATGTATGTTTTGGGATAACCAGTGTAAGATATCCTTAACTATGGTAGTATTGTTACCATGTAAATGCATATGATCTATTTACTGTTATGTTTGAAGTAAGAGATAAGGATTTTTGATGCGAGAAAGTTAGCAATATGTATTGTTATGCCACCTCCACATTTATTTTTAATGTCCAGTCTGAGCATGTTAAAGCCTGAGAGTAATAGTTCATTATTTCTGGTTTTAACCATGTTTCTGTAATTACTATTATATCTCCAAGTAAAATGTTAAGCATGCATGGAGTTCTTGTACTTTATTACATATACTGCTAAGATTCATACTGAAAAAAAAAAAAACAAGTCTGAGCCTCTTACTTAGGGTGGTAGGTGGTTGAAGAGTTGTAATGCAGGGGATGGGTGTGATTTTGGGGTTTAAAGAAGGGCTGGAATTTGAGTATATATCAACACTTAGTTTAAGTTTAGTTCCCAAGAGTTGGAAGAGACGTTTCCATGGCTTGATGAAAAGTATCAGAAGTCAGTTTATTTTTCAGATAATATTGTAAATATCAGTGTAGCACTATCTACAAATTGATAGTTTTACATGTTTGTATCAATAAGGGCTGCAGTCCTATACAAATGTGTAATACGCTTTTATGCATTAATATTGAACTGCATTGCAGTCTATTCAGTCTTCTAATTATAGAAAATGTGTAGGATATTTATTAAAATTTATTAACCACATCTAACTCATACTATATTTTTGTTAGAGTCCTGATTTTTGAGATTCTGTTTCATCAAACTATCCAATAAATAAGGGACAAAACCACAGACAGATACTGTGCTAGTAAGCCCCTAACCCATTTAACAAAATCATCTCTAAGACTGCAGCAGCTTAACTGTGGGTAGGCATTTTAAACGAAAAATAAAACATGAACAAGCATAGGAATCTGTCTAGTTCCAATTTCACCACCACGAGTGTTGAGGGGGGGAAAAAGAGAGAAACTGGGGTCTTAAAACTTCATTGATGAGCTCAGTCACAATAATCCCCAAAAATTATGAAAACCAGGTAGTGTTCCAAAGCAGCAACTATTTCTGATTTTTTGTTACTGAGGATCATTGTTTGTGATGAATAAAAGGCTTGTTGCTTTGGAACTCTACCTGATTTTCATGATTTTTGTGTATTATTGTAACTGAGCTCATCAGCGAAGTTTTAAGACCACTATTTTATTCGTTTTTTTTTTTTTCTCCCCAGTTTCAACAAAATGAGACTTCAAATAATCCAGGATTTCAGATAAGCTAGAAATACTAAGGCTACTCATCTTCTGAGGTTACAGAAGATATGTAGAAGAAATGTGGTTGTAAACGATACTAGAAGAGGATTAGAGACACCAAAGCTGTACAGCAAGCAGGATGGTTACAGACAAGAGCTGAAGACCAAGTGAAGAGATATTAACTAAGTGGGCTTCTGTTTTGTGGAACAGGAAATATTACAAGCAATGTGGTGGAAAAGGGGAAGGTAGATGCCCGTCTCATTTGCATAGTAGGATGGAGCACTGACTATAATCCAGGTGACCTGAGACTGCTTAGCTGCTCAGGCACAAAGGAGCTGGATAGCACAGGATTTGCACGAATGGCTGATGTCATCTGGGTGGGAGACACTCCAGTCTGCTGCAGTACTGACACCTGCTTGAGAGAAAAGTTAACGGCATGCAGTACTAGAGGCTGGGGGACCTGTTTGGCTATACCATTCATGTCTGCACTGTGACATCACTGGCATAGGCATGTACATACACACCCCAGGAGAAAAAATAATAAGCCCTCTTATCACTCACAGGGGGAACTAACCATAAAAATCTCCTGGTTGTCACCTTAATGATAATCTGTATGATCATCTGTCACCCAACTAGGAGTGAATAGGCCAAATGATCACAGAGAGCTGATCGTCAACAGGCAGTGGTGTGGAGAAAATTATATTAGGAAAAGGGGGGATGGCAAGTTAGGGAAGAACATAAAAAATACTTTGGAATCTATAGGAAGAGTATGCTATAAACAATGTTATCAAAAATGCCAGCTCTGTGATGCACAAGACTGGATCTCTGATTAGGCTCTGGTGACTTGGGTTTGATTACAGAGCTAGTTCCATGGGAGGGTGGAGATGAGATTGACAGTTAAACTAGTCTCTTTCCCCACCCCCGAGATGAAGACACTTCATCCCAAAGTTTGACCCCCACCATTATTCTGCACTGCAACTTGTAATATAGACAATAACACACTTCAGACATGATTGTCAGGGATCTTGGCACCAAGGTTAACAACTCCCTTTTGATCACCATGTAGCCTCAACAGTCAGGAAATCCTTCTGTCTAGCACAACTGTTCTCTAGATGCATCTCTAACAGAAGAAGTAATCATCCTGTAGTGCACAGTGTTAATCTAGTCAACTATCCAATACAATGCTCATTCAATATGTACCTATCCAAACACATCACTCAGCCACAAAGACTGAAATGACTAACGGTTTAAAGTCCCTTGGATACCAAGATAAAACTGAAGCTGTGTGCCTGTATTTGGTGTCCTTGGACTCCTGAGTCTTGCTTTCAAGACACAAAGGATCCCTCCTAGCTTAATCTCTTGTATCTCAGCAATACAAAGAACTCCACTCCCCTTTGATCTCTTTCAACTCAGCGATACAAATGGCTCCACACACACACACATACATACACACACACACTCATTCTAGGTGAAGGAATATTACCCATAGTTTACGCCAATCTTTGAAAAAAAAATTCCCTTGTGTATAAAACAGAGCAACACCTTCACATCCTTCAAGATGAACCTGGATGAGTGAATAAAAATCCCTAAAATCATTGCAGGCCTTTCCTGCTTTACCTTTCCAGAAGAAGAAGGTATATAATAAGGACACATATTGGAAAGGCTCATGCATTCTCATAATGTACTTGCCTTGCATTTCCTGTTATCACAAATGTAATATGTCTGTGTGGACACTGGACAGCTTCGGGAGGGATATATATCTATCTAAATATATATATATATATATATATATATATATATATATATATATATAAGGCATGATCTGCTTTAGCTCTTTATTGATCTTTTTCTAATGTTTTTTAATTGAGTATTCTTTCCTTTTACTACTTAATAACTGGATGACATTTAAGTAAACTGAACAATAAGCTAAGTGAATTTCTAAAGGAGCAAGGTTACCTTAAGAGACAGAAAACAGTAATAAGATGACAGATATGGTAATAATTAAGACTGATGTGTAGCAGGACCCATTCATTTTAACTTGCCCAATTCCAAAACACATTGAGATAGGGACATTTATTTATTTAGTTTACTGGACTAGTACACTGACCAATAGGTTATTTGCAGGCACAGCCTGGGTGAAGAAATTCTTAAAATAAACAGTCACAACAGAGTAATCATAGAAAGTAGATATTCCCATAGACAATTTATACAGTATGTAAATATTAACAGAGTAGAAAATGTGAATTAGTTTTAGTAATAAATATAAGAGGGAAGCAGCGGGTAAGAACAGAGTCAAAGTAGGCATGATGCAGGTCAGAAGGGAGTTAGACTGTATGTCCAATAGAAAATGACTTGCAGTCATATTTGATGGAGGTATCTCTTGAGTTAATCTCTAAACATAGGGAAAGATGAGATTTCATTTAGTTTGGAGGGGGGGGTTGCTAGAATTCAGATGCAAGAATGGAGAAGGAATAGTCTGTACAGTGCAGTTTGGTTTGGGGTATCTGGAGTGAGGAAGTTAATTGGCAGAGGTTGCAGTGGTTGTAGGGGATGTTTTTATTATGGAGCTTGGCTGCAAGAGGTAGGAAGAGTCCCTCAGAGTAGCTCATCTCTCTAGGAGATTGGTAGGCATATGGCTTTGGAGAGGGTGATGCAGTGGTTTTCCTAGGGGGTGGAATTAGAAATGAATCAGCAGATTTTGTCTTTAATGGACTGTAGAGTGGATTAGTTTTTTGCCTCTTGCAACTCTAGCTGGTCTGCAGAGAAAAGAAGGTATTTGCTAGGACCAGAATAAAAGATAACCAATATTTTTCCTGGAGTTTTCAATGTGGCTTTGGAAGTTAATTTGCTGATCTAGCCATAAACCCAAGTATTTAAAGGACATGGTTGTTTCTGTTGTGGAACCATTGAGATATGCAGTGTTGAGATTTTTAGGAGGGGTTTTTTTCAGCTTTTTTCAGGTACCAAATATCATACTTTCTGTTTTAGAGGGGCTTAGGAGTATCTTATGGCTGTTTATCCAAGAATTAAGGAAGTATATGTCTGACTAAAGCTGAGTTTGAATAGTTGAATGTGAGGGACTATATCAAAGAATAACCATGTCATCTGCATAAAGAGTGATAGGAAGGCTAAGGAGATCAGTAGGAGTTTGTTAATAAAGATTGAAAGCAGCAGGGTGAGTATGGACCCCTGGGGTACTCATCTAGGTAAATATATAATTTTTCCAGTTTTACAACAAAGTAAGTTTAACGTTCATTAGGTTACTTAAATGAAAAGACAAATACAGCCTGACTGGTCAAGACATTTCACTTCACTGACCCACATATTACGACTGGGAGGAATAATCATTTAATCCTAGTATGAAATTAAAAATATCACTGCAGATATGAATGGACTGTGTTAGTCTCAACTACAAGTCCTGGAAGCCAAAGAGGAAAATGTTTAAATAATGTGGATAATCTTCAAGACTGGTCTTGTGTTGCATGTGCACTAGAGCGTCTTAACCTGAATCAGTACCTTATTCAACTGTTACTGACATTTGTGGTGGAGAGCACAAGGACCCTCATTTGTGTCGGTTAATGACCCTTTCCTCTGGATGTTAATCAGTCCACATTAAACACATTAAACAAGACAAGTGCATCTTTACTGTGTTGTCTTCAGAGTTATAGTTATGGTCTCCGTGATGGGATACAAGCTACGGTTCTTTCATCTCTTCCACTGTACCAATAAATATTAGTAAACACTAAACTAAAATATTTATACATATAAATATGTCTCTCTAAACAAATGAGGGAAGTTAGGCCTTAGCATGTACGAAATATGCACTGTTCCTCTGAGTTATGAGCTTATACAATTCATACCCAAATAGGCACTGAACTGGACAACCACAAAGCAAGAACTAGTTTCACAAGCCCTCCTCACCTCACTCTTAGGTCAGTGCCTTAAAGTTCTACTTTATCGACAGTAACTGCAATTTGAATTGCTTATATGCACACACACAAACACTGATTTCTAAGGGGGACTACCAAAACCTTCTGTAACCGTATTCCTCTTTTGAGTAGAACTTGCATCATCCAAATAAAACCAGATGTTCCACTCTAAACATATAAGCCACATAAATTGTAAGAACAGACTGTCATGTTGACTGTGCAAACTTTCTCTCTTTCAGAGGTGGTCGCCACAGTCCCGCACCAAAAAAATTGAACCATACAGTGTTATGAAATACACACAGTGATAGGCAGTAGTTGCACAAAGAAGTCTAAAATAACCAGTTTTAAACAGATTGTATATGAAAATGTCTGCATAATCAACTAGGTATTTTCTAACTAATGTGTGATAAAATAATTACTAGGGCCCCTTTATCATTGTTCAAAATTGAAAAAAAAACAGCAGGCAAACAATGTAGAGTGCAAAGTCTATGCAACTCAGATAAGGCATAAAAAAAAGCTGTTTGAAAATGTCTTTTGTATGTTGTGTTTTCAGGGCAAGAACTGGGTCTTTGTAGTTTCAAAAAGAATATCTGCTTGACCTTTTTGACTTCTGTAGTGGTCTCTCTCAGATACTCATTACCTGATGATGATAAATCCTCCTCTCCATTGCATCAGATCAGGTAGTTTCTGCTTTGTGTCATGAGAGTTTGGCCTTCAGGCTTGTCAGTCAAGCTCAGACCTCAGAAAGACCTCTTTCTGAAAAATTCCATGATGTAATACTAAGTGTTATGAATGTGCATTTGCCTTTGGCTAACATCACCTGTACAAAAAAACAAAGGCTGCAGGTTTTAACAGAGTTACCTGCACCTACAGAATAAATGCACAGTTTACACTTTATAGTAAGTAGCAACTCCAGAGCAAATAATTTACATTTCCCATCCAATCTTTTTTACTCAGATATTTACAGTGTTTTCTGTTTGTGCAGTCTTTTTACATAATCTTTTGCATTTTATAATTACATATCCATTGTCAATTTTTTTTCTAACATATTTACTGTATTTCTTTGGCATCTGTTGCATTCTGCTAACCATAAGTAGAGGGCCCCCCTGCGCCCTTGTGGCAGGAGAGTGCAGTTAGGACTCACCTGATTGAAGGTAACTGGCACAGGGCTGAGTTTTGACCTTTTTATTGGTTAAATTGTTGAATTCAGTTTGCTCACTGTTGGCTACATAAGCCCTGCGTTTGCTTGGGTTTGCGCTCATTTTACCATAGCTCCACAGAATTAGGCAACCAGCCATTGCTCTAATGTATTCCTCTGTTTACTTGTAGTGCGCACCTCAGTGCACCATACTGCACTACTGTGCAGTGGGGCGTAACCATTGGCAGTTATAGATACAAAAACTTCAATAGATAAATTTTCCCTTAGCTGTCCGTGATCTGGCTGAGAAGTCCTTAAATTGCACTTAGCTGCTCAGAGAGCACCTCAGTTGCACTTTTGCTCTATAAACAGTCCCAAAACCACCAAATCTATAATACTCATACTATTTAGAGACCCCCCAGTATAGACCTTCATAGAGCACGCCATTAGTATAGACCCTGTTTAGAGCACCCAGTTATACCACACCCCTCCATTTCCTCTCCCTACTGTGAAAATAGGATTTAACCTAGGATTATGGATGGTTACTTTCCCTCCATTTCTCCTACCAGCCTGATTTGCACGAATATCCTGAAGCAGTGTAGCAACTGCCTCATGTACACTGACAACTCTCTACTCCTAAGTCACTCAAGTACAATTTGTGAGAGATGCAGCTACACTAAGAATTTGGAATTCTTGCTATCTTATGCACAGAACAGTAACACTGAACAGATTAATAGCTTTTATACTATACCTCCTACATAAACTATGCACTCAATGCATAAACCATCAACGGTACTCACCAGAAACCTATTTGAACACCAGAGACCTTCCAAACACAAACATGCTACACCTAATACAACACATGCAGCAATCAATGCACATTAAAACCCGAGCACTAGTGTCTCACCAAATAAGCCCCTAAGGCAAAGCACATCTAAACCAAATGTTTTAGTCATAGGTGACTCCACTGTGAGACACACAGATGTCCCACTCACAGGCTTGAAAAGTAAAAGGTTACTGACAGCTGTTTATCGGGTGCCAAAATCCATCCGATCACACATGCACTCAAGTCTCTCAACAAGTACCATTAGTTCATGTTGGTGTGAATGACTTGAGATGTACCTCACTGGACTATATGAAGACCGACATGATTGAGGTCTATGAATCGCTCCCAGTTAGGCATGCCCCTAGCCTTGAGCAGCATTCTACCCTCACCTAGGATACCACAAAATAAACAACACTTGGCTTAGTTTCTGATGTCATTCTAAGAGGATTCATTTCCTGTCAATCTGGGATGACATGATTGATAGACCACTCTGCTTTACCATAGGTGGTCTTTATCTGTCACCTTCTTTTAATGGCTAAGGCATTTGCCTCCCCATACTCCCTTTTTTAGGCAAGGTCTCAAGAACAAAATTTTCAACATGAAAATATCACTCACAAATTAAAGGTTATGCTGCTAAATGCTAGGACTTTAAATCAGAAACTGCACTCTCTGGAAGCATTCCTCTCCCTGGAGGATGTTGACATTTGTGCAGTTACAGAAACTTGGTTCAGGGCTGCCCAGAGTACCCTGGCCTTGCAAGTCTATGATGCTTTCCACACTTCTAGACCACAAAATGAACACGTGAGAACCAAAGGAGGAGACGTATTTATTTTCATCAGAGATGAATACACCTCTAGACTGGTTAAACACGAAAACCCCGTGGAGTTACTCACTTCATGTTCAACTAAATGTGGATAAGACCCCCTTCAAGCCATCATTGGCTACAGGCCTTCTTCAATGAACCTAGAAACCCACACTGCTTTTTTGGACCTACTTGAGTCACAATCAAATTACAAACAAATACTGTAGTCACATGGGCAGTTTTAACTATCCCTCCATTCACTGGGAAACTTACATGCGTACCCCCGTGCTCACACACAGACTCCTGCAGTTTACTACTAATGCCCTGGAACAAATAGCACACAACCCCACAAGGGGCTCAAATATTCTTGGCCTTGTCCTTACCAACATGGCTGACAATCGCACCACCACAAGTATAGGACCCTCACTGGTTAAATCTAATCACAAATCAGTCATATTTGATGTAGCTATAACACCTGAGCCTCTCTGAGGTGAAATCAGGCTAAAACGTTTTACAAAAGCTAATTATACCATCCCAGGGCATGGCATACATTTCCAAACTCCTGTTCTCAGAAATGGCATTGACAACTATAATAAGGTATGCACAAATGTATTGACACAGCTGTACCTGATAAGATCAAAACAAGATCCTCCAGAAAAAGAACAAGCCTCCCTGGTAGACATCTAGCATTAATAAGTTATACAACAAGAGGAAGAAGTTGCTGTCTAAGAATGAAAAAGAGAGGTCCCACCACTGAAGAACATCCTCCTCTGCTTGAACAAAGTAAGACAACTGTTAAAATCCTCTAAGCTAAGGATAACCATAAGGCATTCTTCAGCTATAGTCATAACCTAAAAGGTAGGGCCCAGATTTGTGCTGAACTAGCTGTGGATGGCATCACACACACTGATACTGCGAAAATAACTAAACTATTAGCCGACAGGTTTGGCAAAAATTTCACCCCTGTTCCCTCCAAACATTCCACCAAGCATTCCCTTTACATCTCCCCCACCTTGCATCTCCAAAAACCGTGTCCTTAAAGCTCCTCCAAGGCCAAAAACACAGCCTCTATGGGACTTGATGGCATCCCATGTTGCATTTTAAAATATCTAAAACATGAGTTAGCAACTCCATTAGGTATCTGGCCAACCATAGTCTGAATACTGGTTTTGTCCCTGCTGAATGGAAAACAGCAACCATCATCCCCCTTCATAAAGAGGGTACAGGAACAGACCCTGGGAACTACAGACCCATAATCTTGATCAGCCTGATCTGTAAGGCCATGGAAGAAATCATTATGGACCTTAAAAGGATATAAGTGATCTCCAAACCTTTGATCCGACACAGTTTGGTTTTGTGAAAGGCAGGTCATGTCTGTTAAACCTGGTGGGTGACTTTGAAAACATCACCAGAGCCATAGACAAAGGGAAATCTGTGCACATAGCCTACCTTGACTTAGTCAAGGCCTTTGGCACAATCACACATTCAGGCATTGTTGATAAGCTCTCCCAGTTGAATACCAACCCTTATGTCGTCAGGTGGGTTGCTTACTGGCTCATTGACATGTCACACTCAGTCAAAGTTGGGGACCTTACTTCAACCAGCAGATGTCACCATTGTGGTCAGTGCTGGACCACAATGGTTTGGAATATACTTCTCAGCAGTTCAGGCCAAAACAGAGGGGCTGTAGCTGACTAAGATTGCTGATGACTGCAAATTAGGTGCAATCACTGAATCCCTAAATGACGTCAGTATAGTTCATGTGGGGGTTACACAAACCAATGATTGGTGCCAAAGCCATGGACTCAAACTCATTGCTAAAAAATGCATCATCATCCCCTTCAGTAAAAGCAATATGCCTGCTGACTCGTATTAATAATACCCTAAGTAACAACTCAGTAGTAAGAGACTTGGGAATGCAAGTTGACTGTAGTGTAAACTTTGACCAGCATGTGTGCACTGTCGTAAGAAGGCATTGTACATCACACACCTCATTACCAAAGGCATTGCCTCAAGAGCTAAAGAGGTCATAACATACCTGTACTCGACCCTCATTAGACCATTTATTGAATACAGTGCTCCCTTTGGTATGTACCTTACCAGGCACCTGCAGCAACTTGAGAGACCTCAGAGATTTCTAAACAAGAAAATTCAGGGTCTCCACACGTGTCATACATTGACAGACTGAAGTCACTGTCACTGTACTCAGTAGCATACGGACTACTTAGAATAGACTTGTTCCTGGCCTACAGAGCAATCTCAGATCCATACCTAATGGGAATGCTGTATATCCGCAAGCCAAATGGGACAAGGGTCACCCAGTCCAGGGATCTTAAACTGGCCTGTGATGTAAATAGGACTGACTGGATAGACAGCTACATCTCTCAGAGGCTGCCACTATTCTGGAATATGCTACCAGTTCACATCAAACAAAGTCTCTATGATCCTGTTTAAATGTAGCCTGGATGACTGGATGGGAAACAGTAAATTCCTGCCAGAGATTTCACCTAGGTATGGGTAGACATTGCTAACTAAGATCTTGAGTTTAGGCAAGGTCCTTTATATCAGGTTTCTATACTATTATTTTGGGTACACATGGCTAGGCTTATAAAGACCTTTGGATCAATAGTCCAGTAATGACCTATGAACCTAAAAAGAAACAATTTCAAGTTTTATATCAGTTCACATTTTTGAAAACAATGCAACTTTGATAATGTCTACATTTCACATCTAGAAAATACCATTCATTACAGCTTCCTTACAGAACATATGAAATGGCATAAAGTAACAGCCCAAGAGATTGAAACAAAGTTAAGAAAAGCCTCTAATTGAAAACCCAGAGGCCCAGATCCATTACCTAACTTTTGGTTAAAAATATTAACATCTTTGCCATGAGTAAGAACTATTTATATGCGCACCCCAAACGGATAACCTGGCTAACAGGAAAAACAATGCTCCTACTTGAGTGAACTTACAATCTGCCCTAAAAATTATAGACCAATAACAATAACTTGCCTTCCAGTATATGAACTATACATGGAAAATGATGCCGGCAAAGTTTATAGTCATTTAAAAGAAAACTCAATTATGGCAGTAGAACAAAAAGGGCAGTAACAGAAAGTCATATGGAACAAATAATCATTTGTTGTTAAATAAAGTCATAGTGGAGAACTGCAAAAAGGGGAAGTATGACATGGATTGACTACAAAAAAACATTTAATAGTATACCGCACTCATGGATATAAAAGAGTGCTTAAAAATGTATAAAATGCACCCTACACTGATAGACTACATTACAGTGACCATGAAACAGTGGCAGGCAACTTTGCAATTAAGCTGTAATAAAGGTTAAATTATTATCCAAGGGATAAAAATTCAGAGGGGGATATTCCAGGGTGAGACTGTCACCATTACTATTCTGCCTTGCCCTTAACCCATTAAGCTGTTTACTTAACAGCTTAAGCCTTGGCTATAATTTGGCTCCTAGAAAACAAAGTGTAAAGACTTCTCACCCTCTCTTTGTTGATGATTTAAAACTGTACAGCTCATCAGATGAGGACCTGGAAGTACAACTGCAGGATGTCAACACTTTTTCAAATGATATAAGAATGTCATTTGGTCTTGATAAATCTGCAAAAGTAACCTTTAAAGCCGGAAAACTGCAGCACCAGGAAAATATCATTTTGGGACAAGAATGTGATATAAAAGAACTTCAGCAAGAGGGAGTGTATAAATATTTGGGAACTGATGAAGGATCAACAATAAAACATGAACAAATGCAAATAAAACTTAGTAAGGAATACTTTAGAAGACTTAAATTAATCCAAAAAACAGCATTGACATCTAGGAACACAGTCCAAGCTTTAAACCAATTTGCTCTTTGTGTCCTTACTTACAGTTTTGGAGTGACTGACTGGCCCCAAAACGTGTTGAATAGATTAGACAGGAAAACAAGAAAGATGCTTCATGCTCACCAAATGATTTATAAAAATCAGTTTATGCCAAGATTATATATTACCCGTTCCAAAGGATGGATGGGCCTCCTTGAAATTGATTACATGTATAGATCTGCAATTATGGGACTCCACACATATCTGCTGATCTCACAAGACCCAAACGTAATGATGAAAGGTTTGAAACATGAGGAGAATGCACCTAAAATGACTACTCTGCTTAATCTAGCATCAAGCAGGAATGGAAATCAAACTAGAAGCAGATAAAAATCAGGCAGCAACTGAGTGTGCCTAAAAACAAAAGAAAGAATATAAGATGAAGGATCAGATGAGAAACCAAGAAATGTGGAAAATGCATAATATAGTTGAAAGTATAGAAAACTTCTGGAAGAACCTTATGTTGATCAGGAATGAATACAGGAATGGTTAAGGAGAGGCAAATTCAAACCAAGAGATGAAAGGTTATTATTGGTGGCCCAAGATAGTGGGCTATGTACATGCTGGTTTACAAAGTCCATTGAACATGTGAGAGAAACAGACAAATGTAGGTTTTGTAAAACCGAATTGGAAACAGTCACACACCTGATTGCTGTTTGTGACATACTAATGGTAGGACTGTATACTGAACGGCATAATAATGTGGCAAGACTGTTGCACTGGGGATTGTGCAAACATTATGGTATTAAAGTGGTTGAAAAACACTGGAAACATGAGCCAAAAGCATCATAGAAAGTTATAAAGTTTATATCACATGGGATCACCCATTACCAACAATTCAAAAGATAGATGCTAGTCCATGAAAAAAAAGAAAAAAGTAGCATTTATCATTGAAATTGCCACAGCCAGTGACTACAGTGTGTTGCATACAGAGAGAGACGGTCATAAAATATCAGGATCTGCAGGCAGAAATGAGAGCAATGTGGAAGAAAGATACCCAGACAGTCCCAGTAGTAGTAGGACCAATGGCCTTAAAAGTCTGCAATCGTATTTAGATGTGTTACCAATACATGTAACCCCATACAAATTGCAGGAGGAGTCATTACTGGGCACATTGTGGGTGCTGTGAAGAGCACTTTTGGCTGACCTCAAATACTGAAACAATACTAATTTCATAAACTTTAGTCGTACTTTGACTTGGGAATGGGGTCCATTCCTGTCATGGTATTAGAAACCCAAGAGATATGGAGAAATGTAAAAGAGTGAAGCCACATCAGTTAACATCCCTTTTATATGATTGCCACATTCAAGGTCAGCTTTAGAATTTGTTGCCTTTGCTGATAAATATTTAATTATGAATGATATGGGTTTACATAATTGTGCCTGGCACGTACGCTGAAGTGCTTGGCAGGTTTGTTTGATGTGGACCAGCTGTAGATTAGGTTGTTGTGGATTCTCTGGAATCTAGTATAGAAAGAAATCACTTGAGTCAAATCCCTTCATCTTTTAATGTATACGAAATGCATGTTATGCTGTGTTATCCAGTTTCCTCAATCATTGTTTCTGGCCAGGTGTAATTTTCTTTATATTAAAGATAATTTTATGTCGCATATTATTCACCAACAGGTCTGTATCAAAACTGATTATTTTACATTCCTTCAGTTTGCGATCATGGCTGGCCCAGTATTGTGTTCATTTCTTGAAGTTATAAAGATGATTCATTTGATGTCCTGTTTTATTTTTTAAACATTAGGAATTTAACTTGAAGAGTTCTTTGTTGAATGTGCTAACAGTGGGTTAATTAGCATTCTGGAGTGGTGTAGTGAATGTTTTCTTTTCATGTGGAAAATACCGTTTTTCTGTCAACAAGATTATAATTTCCCTGACATTCTTACTTTTTTTTCTCATTCTTCGACTAATCAATTAAACAAATTCCATAACAAATACTTTATTTCTTAACACCAACATTGAAGGCAACAAAAATAAGTGAACTCTGTTGACTTTGGTTCAACTTGTAGCAAGGGAAACTAGAGCACTTAGAAAGCAAAATATGAGAGGGAGTAGCTGAAATGCTGAGTGGCAGTTTATATTAGTTTCAGTCCTACTGCATGAACACCACTTGCAGAAAGTCCAGGACTGTGCTCCAGTCTGTAGAAACCCAGCAATATGGGCCCCAATTAAAGAACACATTACTTCAGCTTTGTATTACTTGTTTACCTAAGTGATCATTCACAGCAGTTAGTGTAGCAAAACACTACATTTCACCTTCCAGTCACAAAAGGACACTTCTAGGATCTTCAGAAAGTGACTAACATCCCATTGACGGTTAGGACGGTGTCTCTGAATTTTTTCCTGCTGGCATTTCAAGGTTAAGAGACAATAAGAAATGAATGCACAATTTGGGTATATTGGATTGATTGTCGGATTGGGGGGAATAAAATTTAAAACATTTCAAGGTTAAGAGACAATAAGAAATGAATGCACAATTTGGGCCACCCCCATAGTGCCTTTTTTAGGCAAGGCTCAAAAGACAAACCCACCTCCATAGGTATCACAAGGGATAAGAAACTAAGAGTAATGCTACCCAGTTTGGCTTTGTTAAGGGCAGATCCTGCCTCTTAAACCTGGTTGATTTCTTTGAAACAGTCACCAAGGCCTTTGACGAGGGGAAGGTGGTCCACACAGCCTACCTGGACCTCGCAAAAGCCTTCGATACAATACCCCACTCTGGCATTATAGATAAGCTCACCAGCTTAAATATAAACCCCTATGTCACTAGATGGGTTGCAAACTGGCTCAAGGACAGAACCCACATGGTTAGAATTGCTGGAGCCTTGTCAGACTCCAAACCAGTTACAAGTGGCATCCCACAAGGCTCAGTCCCGGGACCTCTCTTGTTCGGTATATATTTTTCAGAGGTACAGGCCAACACGGAAGGACTGTGGCTGACCATGTTCACAGATGACTGCAAACTAGGCGCCATAATTGACTCTCCAGCCGACACAAGCATCCTACAAAAGGACCTCATAGAAACAGACAACTGGTGCCAGAGCCATGGCCTCAAGCTAAACGCCAAAAAGTGTATAGTCATCCCCTTTGTCAAAAACAAAGTGCCCACAAATTACTACATAGGTGGTAATTGATTAAGTATGGAAGATGTAATTAGGGACCTGGGGACCCAAGTTGATAGCAATCTCTCATTTGAAAACCACGTGGCCAAAGTGGTTAGAAAAACATTTTATATAGCACACCTAATCATGAAGGGATTCACATCTAGATCAGGGGAGGTCATCGTGCCTCTTTACTCATCCCTCATCAGACCCATAATTGAGTACAATGCCCCTTTTGGGATGTACCTTACCAGACACCTGCGGCAACTGGAAAGACCCCAAAAGTATCTCACCAAGAGGATCAAAGGGCTCAAACAGATGCCATATGCTGCCCGGTTAAAGAACCTCCAGCTCTACTCAGTGGTATACCGCCTGCTCAGAGGCGATCTGTGCCTGTCGTATAAAGCCATGTCAGACCCGGAATTAATGGACATGCTGCACCTCAGAAAATCCAAATCCCATCGAGCTACGCGCTTGAGAGACTTGAACCTCAGCACTGAAATAAATAGGACATGCTGGAGGGACAGACTCATAACCCAGAGGCTCGCTTCACTCTGGAATAAAATCCCAGTCCAAGTTAGGCAGAGTCCCTCATTGACTCTGTTCAAGAGGAATCTTGATGAGTGGATGGGAAATCGTAGGTTTACCCCTGGTATCACTTCTGTGTCACTGTTAGACAGAGGCACGGTATACTAACCTCGAAAAAGGGCATAGTAAAATTCATTTAAAATGGGTGGCGAAAGCCAAACACACTCTGGCTAGGCTTATAAATGCCCTAGGGCAGATACCCTAGTATGAACCTATGAACCTAAAAAATGTGGCCAACTGCCAATAAACTCTGTACCAACAGTATCCAAAAGAATTGCAGAATCTAACTGCATAAGTTGTCTATGAAATTACATTCTAATATACATTTATGAACATTGTTTTTGAGAGAAGTCATCCCCCATGTCTGCTACTACTTCATCCCAACTTCTAGTAACATAAACTCAGAGAAAAGGAAATCCTTTTTTTTTTTTTTTAATATCTAAAATCAAGTATTTTCCTTCTCTTGAAGATGTCTTAACTTCAGAGTTGATAAATGTAATAACTTGGGCTTGAGCGGTCATAAAAGTCTGTTGTGTCAAATCTCTCCCTCACATATGTATGTGCTCATCTCAGTATACATCATCATAAAGGCAAACAGATAAATTATTCAGGAGCATTTCACTGAAACCTAGTTGTTGCCTACCAAGGCGTACAAAGAGAGTCTCCTCCTATTCTAAAGGCACATCCATGAGGTTGCATTCAACCTAAACAACATTAATTTAATTTGTATTTTCATCATACATTTTTGATTATTTTAATTTTCTCACTACCCAGCTTGATATTTTGCACACTACCTTCCATAAGATGTAGGAGTTAGGATGATGAAGATTTTGCTAAGCTTTAGACAAGGAGTTTGGGGACTTTTAGTACATTGCTGGTGGCATCACTGCAAATCATTTGAATATTAACTTAGAAGCTATATTATCCACCCACCAGAATGTAAGTTATGCCGTTCTGCTTATCTACTAATTCTATAGTCCCTATAGATTCATTTTCTCATTTTCAGTTTTAAGATTGTGCTTGTTGTCTCATCTACTGCTGCTTTCATCATGCTCATCTTCTTTATCAGTTTATTGCAAATATAGTTCTCATCTCTGAAAATCAAGCTTCGAGTTGGTCAGCCACGTAGAAGGATTTCCTGACCACTGTGGCGATGTGATTATCAAAGGAAAGACTACTGTCCACCTGTATCCCAAGGTCTCTTATCACACTTTCAGCATTAAGTAGACTACCACTTATGTGGTAGTTCATGAGTACAGAGTTTTTACCAAAGGGGATGGCAATACACTTTTTGGCATTGGAGCTTCAGGCCATGGCTTTGACACCAGGCATCTGTCTCAGTGAGGCCCTATTGTAGTATGTCCACAACGTTAGGAGTTTTAATTATGGCTCCCAGTTTGCAGTCATCTGCAAACTTTGTTAGCCAAAGACCTTCTGTGTTAGCCTGTACTTCAGAGAAGTAGATACCAAACAGGAGAGGACCCAGGACTGAACCCTGTGGTACTTCATTTGTCACTGGTCTGAAGTTGGATTTGGAGTCTGCTACATTCACAGTGTGGGTTCTGTCTGTGAGCCAGTTGGCAACCCATCTTGTGACATAGGGATTTATACCTAGTTTAGTGAGCTTATCTATAATTCCAGAGTGGGGGATGGTGTCAAAAGCCTTGGCAAGATCTAGATAAGCTGTGTGAACCACCTTACCCTCATCTATGGCTTTGGTGACTGCTTCAAAGAAGTCAATCAGGTTTAGGAGACATGATCTGCCTTTTACAAACCTGAATTGGGTAGGGTCCAGAGTTTGGAGATTACCAATGTCTTTGTTTATGAGTTCCATAATGATACGTTCCATGACCTTGCAGACCAGGCTCGTCAGGCTAATGGGGCAGTAGTTCCTGGGGTCCATCATGGCTCCCCCTTTGTGGAGTGGGATAGCCGTCACAGTGAGCCATTCAGTGTGCACAAAGCCTGAGGTGAGGCTATGATTGAACATGGTACTTAGGTAGGGTGCCAGTTCATTCTGTAGTTCGTGTAGAACGCAGCCTGGGATATTGTCACTTCCCATGGATGCTGTGTTCTTGGCATTGGAGAGTGTGTTTTTTACCTGTGCAGCCGTCATTACAGGAACTTTGCATTCTTCCGGTATAGATATGGGCCCTCTAGGGGTGAGAGGGGGAGCAAAGTTAGCACTGAACCTATCTGCCAGGATGTTGGCAATATCAGTTGGTTCTGTATATTTAGTGCCATTGTGCTGTAACTCAGAGCAGATCTGAGTGTTGCCATTGAGAGTCTTGACATAGCTATAGAATGCTTTATGGTTGTCTTTAGAGTCAGTGGCAATTTTGTTTTGGTAACTAGCTTTGGAGGATTTTATGAGGGATCTCAGCTTCTTATTGAGGTTGACCAGGGAGTTCCTCCAGTCATGGGATTTTACTCTTTTTTGCAACAGTTTCTTTCTTCTGTTGTAGAGTTTGTTTATGGCAGAGGACCACCAGATTGGCTTCCTTATTTTGGAGGATAGCATCTTGGTTCTATTAGGGATAGCATGATCCATGCACTCGTGTAAGTGCTTATAAAGTGCATTTGTGTAGGATTCAGCAGTCGTACATCTATTGTCCTTATGCATGGGTGTCATGAAGTTTGCCACTTTTGTCTTAAGAAGTGTGAAGTTGACTTTGGAGAAGTTTTTTATGGTGGTTTCCCTAATTGGGGGGAATATCCACAGCATATTATAATAAATTCACCTGCTGATTAATGATTGCTGAGGATCCCAGACTTCTCCTCCATCAATGTAAACAAAATTTGTAGACTTCTGCCTAGGTACAGCTGCATTAAGACATCTGAAATCAGTGAAAATATAATTAAGGAAATGACGCAGTGGTGCAGTGGTTAGCATCGTCACCTCACAGCAAGAGGTTCTCTGGTTAGATTCTCAGCTGGGGTGCCTTCTGTGCAGTCTGCATGTCCTCCCTGCATTCCCGTGAGTTTCCTTTGGGTGCTCCGGTTTCCTCCCACATTCCAAAGACATGCAAGTAGGTGCATTGGAGACACTAAATTGGCTGTAAGTGCAAGTGCGTGAGTGAGTGGCTAGCCACCCAGCGGTGTCATTCTTGGCTCAAAATGATTGTCAGTGTTAAAGTGACACCCCAACTATGTGTCAAATGGGAAAAGGGGTTGATGATAGATGGATGGAAAGGTCATTCCAGGCTTGCAGAGAATAAGCCATTGAAGCAGAGCTGGTAGCCATGTGGCTGGAACTGAGAGATAACCTCTACTCTCCTCTGGTATATCTGGAAGCAATGATCTTTGCACCAGAGAGTTTTTTTCCCTCATTTTGTTTCATATTTAGGATCTGCTGAAGTAATATAAGGCCAGCATTAGCTAGGTAAAAAACATTTTCACTTTAGAATCAAAGTAGTTAAAAACACTGTAGCAAAGTTTGAAAATGTTCATGCTGTTTAAAGTCTTATCTGGTGAGACTAACATGAATACAATGTTAACTCCCATTTCCTAGGACTGAGGGTGTTCAGAAGAGGGCTAACAAGACAAAAGAAGGTATATGCCTAAATCCTTATGATAAGAAGCCAGTGGGCCTTAATAGTTATATATATGAGGAAAGGAGAAGAGAGACATGGTAAAGATATTTAGGTTTATTAAGGAGAAATGTAGTTCAGGATAACAGCATTTCTTCTTCTGGAAGAATATGTACAACAGTAAGGGGCACATTTTGAAAAACAGAGCACAACTTAAGGATGAATTTGGAAATATTTTTCACTGAAATAAAGGGGATACAAAGAATAGTCTAATAAAGAAGGATGTGGAGTGAGCAAAAGTGGAAGAATTTAAGAAGACAGAACAGATAAAGATAAATTGGAATGTTTTTCAAAATGTGCCCCTTACTGTTGTACATATTCTTCCAGAAGAAGAAATGCTGTTATCCTGAACTACATTTCTCCTTAATAAACCTAAATATCTTTACCATGTCTCTCTTCTCCTTTCCTCATATATATAACTATTAAGGCCCACTGGCTTCTTATCATAAGGATTTAGGCATATACCTTCTTTTGTCTTGTTAGCCCTCTTCTGAACACCCTCAGTCCTAGGAAATGGGAGTTAACATTGTATTCATGTTAGTCTCACCAGATAAGACTTTAAACAGCATGAACATTTTCAAACTTTGCTACAGTGTACTAGCTTTTGATAGCATTTAGTCAAAAATCATAGCATTTATTGTGTTTTCTGCTTTTCTGTAAAAAAACTTGAAAAAAACAAAAAAAAAAAAATATCCTTGTTTTCCATACTTTCCTAACTAGTGTTCCAGAGACCAGATTTTGCTGATCCCTGGGCTTTGTCTTGGTTCCTGTGTTTCTCCATTTTCCTTGTTTGGTCAGGGGGAAGTTTCTTTACTCACCAGTGAGAGTGGGGAGTACTGAGCTGCCTGTTTGTCCTTAGAGGAGTGGTTTAAGGCAGTAACTTGTAGTCTATTGGCCATTTTGGGTCATTTCCTGTCTTTTCCAGCCCCCTGCTATAAAGCGTTTTGGCGGGCTTTTCCAGCTATTGAGAACTCAGCACAGCTCCTCGTGGTGGCCAGCAGTGTTCCTCTAGCAGCAGAGACCAGAAAAGACTACCTTTCCAGATTTTAAGTATTTTTCTTGGCTTTTTCGACTTTTTGTGCCTTTCAACCACTGTTTCTGCTTGTTTTATCAAAGTTTGCACTGTTTTTACTGTGTTTATAAGCTAAATCTGTTTACTGCACTTGCTAGTTTAAGTTTTGCCTAAAAGTTAAACTACAGGCTAATACACTCAAGTGTACTAGCTTTTGATAGCATTTAGTCGAAAATCATAGCATTTATTGTGTTTTCTGCTTTTCTGTAAAAAAACTTGAAAAAACAAAAAAATATCCTTGTTTTCCATACTTTCCTAACTAGTGTTCCAGAGACCAAATTTTGCTGATCCCTGGGCTTTGTCTTGGTTCCTGTGTTTCTCCATTTTCCTTGTTTGGTCAGGGGGAAGTTTCTTTACTCACCAGTGAGAGTGGGGAGTACTGAGCTGCCTGTTTGTCTTAGAGGAGTGGTTTAAGGCAGTAACTTGTAGTCTATTGGCCATTTTGGGTCATTTCCTGTCTTTTCCAGCCCCCTGCTATAAAGCGCATTTTGGCGGGCTTTTCCAGCTATTGAGAACTCAGCACAGCTCCTCGTGGTGGCCAGCAATGTTCCTCTAGCAGCAGAGACCAGAAAAGACTACCTTTCCAGATTTTAAGTATTTTTCTTGGCTTTTTCGACTTTTTGTGCCTTTCGACCACTATTTCTGCTTGTTTTATCAAAGTTTGCACTGTTTTTACTGTGTTTATAAGCTAAATCTGTTTACTGCACTTGCTAGTTTAAGTTTTGCCTAAAAGTTAAACTACAGGCTAATACACTCAAGTGTACTAGCTTTTGATAGCATTTAGTCGAAAATCATAGCATTTATTGTGTTTTCTGCTTTTCTGTAAAAACTTGAAAAAACAAAAAAATATCCTTGTTTTCCATACTTTCCTAACTAGTGTTCCAGAGACCAGATTTTGCTGATCCCTGGGCTTTGTCTTGGTTCCTGTGTTTCTCCATTTTCCTTGTTTGGTCAGGGGGAAGTTTCTTTACTCACCAGTGAGAGTGGGGAGTACTGAGCTGCCTGTTTGTCCTTAGAGGAGTGGTTTAAGGCAGTAACTTGTAGTCTATTGGCCATTTTGGGTCATTTCCTGTCTTTTCCAGCCCCCTGCTATAAAGCGCGTTTTAGCGTGGAGTTGCCACAGTTGCACACTAGGGCAGCGCCGGTTAAGCAGGTTTAAACTATTCGGGCTACCTAAAGTCCACTCTTCAAATTTTCCCTTAAAACTACCTTCCTCGAACTATACTACTGATCTAATCAGCGTATCCTATAACTAAAAAGATCATCTCTACTTGACTCCAAGTAGACTATTCTCTATCTGTTAAACCTAGCACTTGCTCCTACAGTACTTATTACCTTGATACGGCACTCTTGTCATAGATAGTACCCCAAAAAGGCAAACCCCCATTTCTCGGTCACCCACGTCCCCCGGAATCTTTTTAAAAGTTTTTTTGTCTATTCCTTCTTGCATGTCGAGGGATCAGTTGCTAGTGTCCTCTCCTGCTCAGCTGGTGAACCTGGGAATATTGAGGCAATGTTACAATTGCCTCATGTACACAGACAACCCTCTCCTCCTCCCACAAAACACAAATACATGTGAGAGATGCAACTATACGGCCAAACTGGAGGCTGAGCTCTCTCAACATAGGACTGGCAAGACCAGTCAGGAGGAGAAGGTTACCACACACACTATAGACCCAGTCTCACACAGTACCATCACAACCTCAAATCATACACATAAACACACAAAGACATACTCGAGGCTCTGATCAAAAATCTACCAAAACAGCAGAGGCCACCAAAGCAGACACCCAAACAACCACCACCTCAGAACACAACACCTGCAACACATAGACCTCACAGTCAGAGTGTCAAACAGTCACAGCCCTTAAGGCCAAACACAATGCCAGACACACTAGTCATTGGTGACTCCATAGTCAGACACACTGACGTCCCGCTCACCAGACTGAGTAAGGAGAAGGTCACAGTAAGCTGCCTGTCAGGCGCTAGAATCCGCCACATAACGCAAGCACTCAGGTCTCTCAACAGCAGGTACAAATATGACTCAGTCATTGTCCACGCTGGTGTAAACGACCTGAGACGTACCTCCTTGGACTACATGAAAAGAGACATTGAGGAACTCTCTGATTATGTAGCCCAGGCGGGTATGACCCTGACCTTGAGCAGTATCCTACCTTCACCAAGAATGATGCCACAATACAGAGATAAGATGGTCAGCTTTAACAATTGGCTTAAACACTGGTGTCATTCAAAGGGGATCCAGTGCCTGTCTGCCTGGGATGACATGCTGGACAAGCCACACTGCTTCGCAAGGAACGGCTTGCACCTGTCACCCCTGGGATTCCGGATATTGGCAAAGGCTCTTGCCACCCCCATAGTGCCTTTTTTAGGCAAGGCTCAAATTCTAAACCTACCACCCTAGAACACAAAAAAGGAAAAAAACTAAGGGTAATGCTGCTCAATGCCAGAAGTCTAAATCTCAAAATGCACGCACTCGAGGCCTTCCTCAGTATGGAGAACATCGATGTCTGTGCTGTGACAGAAACCTGGTTCAAGGCTCCTGAGAGCACCCCAGCACTATTGGGTTTTACCTCATATCATGCGTTCCGGCCCCAAAATCCAGACAATACCAAGAAAGGAGGGGGGGTATCCATATTCATCAAGGACACCCACACCTCAAGACTGGTGGCAACGCACGATGCATCGGAGACCATCCAGGTGCAATTAACCATAGGCAAGACTGCTCTGCAAATTGTAGCATGTTACAGGCCACCCTCACAAACTCAGGAACCTCACATGGCCTTCCTGAAAACACTAGAGGGGATAAATGTATCACCAAACACCATCATACTAGGTGACTTCAATTACCCTAATATAGACTGGGAACACTACTCAAGCCCAAACACCCTAGCTCAAAAGTTCCTGGAATTCATAAACTCAAATGCCATGGAACAACTAGTCACCATCCCCACAAGAGGAGATAACATACTTGATCTCATCATCACGAACATGGGAGCACAATGTTCAACACCGGAAGTATACCCCTCACTGGTGAGATCAGATCACAAACTAATCTCGCTGGAGGTCCTCATCCCACCCCCACCTGAAATAAAAAAGACCACAGTAAAGAACTTCTCGAAAGCCGACTTCACACTTCTAAAGACTAGTGTGGTCTCCTTTAAGGCCCCGAGCTGGCGGAAAACAGTACTCAAGCCGCTGAATCACTTACAAATGGCCTTCTACCAGCACCTGCAGGA
This sequence comes from Protopterus annectens, assembly GCF_019279795.1. NCBI lineage: Eukaryota > Metazoa > Chordata > Ceratodontiformes > Protopteridae > Protopterus > Protopterus annectens. The sequence continues at coordinate 488,134,731 of NC_056743.1, read as the reverse complement.
CTGCATGGATAAGGCAATCCCAAGCAAAACAAAGACTCTTTGTACCAAAGGCAAGCGTCCAGTCTGGTGGACCCCAGCCATAAACAAACTCTACAACAAAAGGAGGAAGCTACTACAAGATAGAGCAAAATCCTTAAAAGGTAAGACACCCTTGATCACTATAAGTAAAAAACTAAGAGCTCTCATAAAATCATCCAAAGCAAATTTCGAGAGAAAAATAGCTAAAGACTCAAAAGACAATCATAAGGCCTTCTTTAGCTATGTTAGAAACCTGGGAGGAAACTCCCAGATATGCTCAGAACTAGTTCAAAATGATGTGAAGATCACTGATCCTACAGACATTGCCAACATACTGGCTGACAGGTTCAGTGCAAACTTCTCCCCTCCCCAAAGGAGAGATATCTATACCAAACGATTGCAGCCCCCAAACATCTCCAAGCCCAAGTGAGAAGTGCTCTCTCCAAAGCAAAAAACACAGCATCCATGGGACCTGATGGTGTCCCCGGCTGTGTGCTCCACGAACTCAATGAGGAATTAAACCCACAGCTAGGACAGCTGTTTAATCAAAGTCTTACCTCTGGATCGTGCCCAGGAGTGGCGCACTGCAACTGTGGTCCCACTTCACAAAGGCGGTGCCTCCACCGACCCTGGAAATTACCGGCCCATTAGCTTGACAAGCCTTATCTGCAAAGCCATGGAGAGGATCATAATGGACCTCATAAATAAAGACATAGGGAATTTGTAGACTTTGGATCCAACCCAGTTTGGCTTTGTCAAAGGCAGATCATGCCTTTTAAACTTGGTTGACTTTTTCGAAACAGTCACCAAAGCCATTGATGAGGAAAGGCAGTCCATACAGCCTACCTCGATCTGGCGAAGGCCTTCGATACAATACCCCACTCGGGTATCATTGAAAAACTCATCAGCTTAAATGTTAACCCATACATCACAAGATGGGTTGCAAACTGGCTGAGTGACAGAACCCACAGGGTCAGAGTTGCTGGCGCCATGTCAGACTCAAAGCCTGTCACAAGTGGTGTCCCACAGGGCTCAGTCCTGGGCCCACTCTTGTTTGGCATCTACTTTTCTGAAGTACAAGCAAACACAGGAGGGTTATGGCTGACAAAGTTTGCAGATGACTGCAAACTGGGCGCCATAGTAGAAAACACATCTGGCACAGATATCCTTCAGAAGGGTCTCACAGAAACGGATAACTGGTGCCAGAGCCACGCCTAAAGTTAAATGCCAAAAAATGCATAGTCATACCCTTCGGGAAAAACAAGGTTACCCCTAGCTACCAAATAGGTGGCAATCCACTGAGCACAGAAGAAGTTATCAGGGACCTGGGGACCCAGGTTGATAGTAGTCTGTCATTCGACACCCATGTAGCTAAAGTAGTTAGGAAGACCTTCTACATTGCCCACCTCATCATGAAGGGATTCTCATCTAGATCAAGGGAGGTCATAGTCTCCCTTTACTCATCACTCATCAGACCAATGATTGAGTACAATGCCCCATTCGAATGTATCTGACCCGACACTTGCAGCAGCTGGAGAGGCCAAAAGTTCCTCACCAAAAGGATAAAGGGTCTCAAAATCTGTCCTATGCTGCCCGACTGAAAGAACTCCAGCTCTATTCAGTCGCACCGCTTGCTCAGAGGTGACCTTTGCCTAACATACAAGGCCATGTCAAACCCAGATTTGATGAATATGCTTCACCTCAAAAATCTAGATCCATCAGAGCCACAAGGCGGAGACTTAAACCTCGACACGGCTATTAATAGGACGTGCTGGAGGGATAGATTCATCACCCAAAGACTCCCTATGCTGTGGAACAAAATCCCGGTATATGTGAGGCAGAGCACCTCGCTGGCCTTGTTCAAGAGAAATCTTGACCAATGGATTGGAGATCGCAGATATACCCCAGGGATTACCTCAGCATCACTGCTCGACAGAGGCACAGCAAAATAATGGGTATAGTTCCCCATACTAAAGGGGTGGCGTAAGCCACAAAATGATGGGCTAGGCTTGTAAATGCCCTCGGGCAGATAGCCTTGTATGAACCTATGAACCTATGAAAAGGAACAAAGCAATATAATTTGGATTAAAATGCCAGATTCGCCATGGGGGTAGGTGAAGGATAGGTTAAAAAGGAACAACACATGGTCCTTGTCTATTTTTGGTTTGTATATGTCTGGTTTTCCATTTTTATATACAGAAATAATGAGGACTCAAATTCTTAGATTATTGAATAAATGAGTATTAGAGGAAATCTTCAGATGATTCATAATCAGGCTTAGACAGTAAACAAAACTCGCTCTCTCTTTACCTTTGGTTGTCTCTGCTGATTGATGAATGACTAATGATCATAATAACCAACTCTAGAGCATTTCCCAGCCTAGATAAGCCCTCCCCCTCCCATTTTGACAGCTGTATTGCCCCTCTTTGTTGTTCAATTGTAGAATTTTGCCAGACGCTGAATAGCAGAAGAAAACAAATGTAAGTATTTGTAATTTTACACTCAGGCTATGGCTGAAAGAGGTGCAAATATACAAGTATTTTACCACAGTTAACTAATAATTAATAATTAAATAAATAAATGTTAATACTATAGTATATTTTATGTACTGTATCATTTTGGAAACACAACAGTTTGACCCAGACGATTTGACCCCAATTATATAAAACAAAGTTTTTAAAGTTTTATAAAAGCATTTTATTGCTTAATATTTAAATCATGATTCTTTTTCTTAGGAATTTAATATATTATTCAGCTTTTTATAGGTAATTGTTAATATAGTTAACATTTTATTTAATTTGCAAATATAATTAATTTAGTAGTTTTTAACTTTAAAGTCAGTATTGTTTAACATTAATATTATTTTAAATTAACATTATTATATATATTTCAAATGCACATGTTTTAAACAGTTTTATATACGTGTGTGTGTGTGTGTGTATGTATGTATATGTATATGTATATATATATATATATATATATATATATATATATATAGAGAGAGAGAGAGAGAGAGATATTCATGACTTTTTTTTCCAGTAACCTTTGTCATTTTTTCAGTAACTGTGCGGCTGCAGGAGCTGTATATAACTTCTTTATATCAAAATGTCTATAGTTTAATTTTTTTCCAGCCTTGCCATTTCAATGGGGTCGAACTGTCCGGGGTCAAAACATTCCATACCCATCATTTTTATATTTGCTAATGTCCTCAGTCATGGCTGTACATGGACCACCCAACAAATTATAAACAAAGAATAAACACATAATTAGGCTGTTCAATGATTTGCATTTCTTGAGGCCATTTGAATAAAATCCATTAAATATAGCAGTTACAACATTTAAAAAAAATAACCTGGAGCAACATTTCTGTATATTAATATGGTTAGTTTAAAGTTTTATATACATTTTATTCTATCTCTTAAAAAAGAGATACAAAGTCAGTATTCACTGAGGCAGGTGTGTACACTGAAACCAATAATCAGAAACACACCACAACATCTCATTAACTGTAGAAAATATTTGACATTTATTTTCACCCAATTACATAAGCTCTTTTATCTAACACCATATGCTTCAGAATTAATTATCTATTTCTTCACCCTATTTTAGACCAAATCATTAAGTTGCATGACAAATCAGTCATTATTTTATATATATATATATATATATATATATATATATATATATATATGTATAAATAAAATATTATATATATTGTATTATAAGCAATAAAGTAAATGGTACTGCTGAGAATTAAAACATGATTACGAACATTTATATAAAGAAATAGTTAAATATACATTTATAACTTTGCAGCTTAGGGTTTTAAAAATAAAAAATTGATAATTTAATCCAGTTTAACATAAGCATTCAAGTACTCCACTTTATTTTATCATGAGCCACCCCTAAATGCGTGTGCTCTTTGATCCAACAGAGAACATTTAAATTTATTTTAAATCACTGCAAAGTCTTCTGTACTAGCTGAGAGCATTCCTTCCACCATGCTCTCTTACAGCATAACAGTGTTTGCAAATCCTTCTTTTTAATTTACTCTTAAATTTGCCTACACCTTATGCTATACATGAAGAACACTGTGATAAGTGCAACATCATTTCATAAAATAGACTGAAATGTAGCTTAATATCAGAGGTCTATTTAATGTCCTTAAAGAATATTTAATGGCCTTCCTTAATTGTGTCCTATATTTGACTATTCCTACCCTCCTTATCTGATGGTTTGGCATTCCTGTGTTCTATAATATTCTTAATGTTAACATTTAAACTTAAAATAACGGACTGAATCCAAACTTTTATTCATCTTGGACTAGGTCCTATTATTTTATTACAACTTATTTCAAATCCCTGATATTCAGCGCACAGGCTAGTATCACTGTTGAATTGTGTTTTATCCTTCCCAAAGGTATTACTCTTTACACCTTCTTTGGCTCCAATTAAAATTGTTTTATACAATCCACCCCTTTTTTGTGTAATATTCTCAGCTGTACCATCTACCATACATTTTGGATAGCTTCTGTGTAAAATAAATGTTTAACTTCTCCAGCTTCTAAAGAAAGATTTTTTTTTTTAACCAGAAGTGAGTCTTGAAACTCTCACTATCACAAGTCCCCATTTCTAGTGAAAAGGATAACAGCTGTCATACTGAGGGTAACTAATGGAAAAGGTTGGCTCTTTTTAAAAAATAAGATGGCAATTGCTTACCTGAGTAAATATGCTAAACCTCAAAAATTTGGTGTTAGATTCTAAATAAATCGAGTCAGTTAAGCAAATACTACCTGTTCACAAAATAAAAAATATCCAAAAATCTTGTATACATTCTTAAACATGGACAATATTTTGATTTTGAGCAATTTTTCCAATAATACAGCAAAATATTTGCATAAATAGGTGTGGGAACTACCCCATTTCTACATCACTGTAGTGATGAAAGGGTTTACCTTTGAAGGAAAAAATAACTGTCTTTAAATATAATTTCCATACATTCCTCTACCAATGTGATTTCAGATTTCAAACCATAACAGTTATTGTTTTCCTAAATCAAAGCAGTCCTGTCTCATCGGCTATTACCATCTTTAGACTTTAGACATGTACTATTAATAAAATGTCATTGTAACCTCTAAATTAATTTGTACAAGAAAGCTGATAATCTTCTAAATAGATAAATAATGAATGTCCTTTTTCTTGTACTATACATTTTAACTTGATATCAAGAAATATTGATAGAGGTTCAGTTTTTTTAATCTAGTTGCAGAAACAATAGGCCAAAATGGCCGACTTGTTCAATCCTTCTGGACCTTGGGTATACCAAATATGGTTAGTATTGCAGGTCTCCAAACCACCAAGAATTCATACAATGTTTAATGCAGAACACCATCAAAAAACAATTCCTATAAATATAAATCAATCTATTAGATAAATTTATTTCATTGTAGGTCACTAATTCAAAAACTGATGTGCCCCTCAATAAATTCTAAATTTTACTAACATAGTTGGTTTTCCATAATTATAATACCACTCTCTTTATCACATTTAATTTTTCATAAAGATTTGTCAAAGGAGATATCCTTTAGATACTTCACGTACTGTTTATTCATGTTATAGTAAATTTTACCCAATTTTCTTTTTACAAAATCCCTGATGTCCTTCTCACATAAGCTTTTAAAGAGGAACACCATTTGGGGGGGGTAAAACTACTCTTAATTTTTATGTCATCTTAATCTTTACATGCCTCATTATCTTAAAACTATTCATAGAGTCATGGATTAAAAATAAACATCCTAGTCAGAAGAACTGGAATTAAAACGGGACCTGTACCCCAGAAGCTTGTGCCCCTTAATCTAATTTCAAATAATATTGCAACTACTGTGTGGAAGTTGGGAATAAATAATCTTCAGAGTAAAATTAGATGTCTAATAAATATAAAACATATGTGGAATGCAAATAGTTTAACAGAATCTAGTGACCAATTGATGATTTAATGAAGTTGAATAAACCATTAAGTTTCCTGATTGTATTTACTTCCTAAGCTCCGTATTCCATTGTTTTTGGAAGTTTTTTTAATACCATTTTGTAAATAAATTAGTTTACCTATAGTTACTGATGGGTTAAAAGAATGGTTAGGGGTGATATCTGCAACTGTCTATAACTGAGAAATTCCTGTATTCCACAAACTCCAGGACCAGTAAATATATCACCCTGTAGGTGCAATACCTTGTTTGACTGGTATCTGCAGTAGACAAGCCATAATTAGTGTCTTTTAATTTAGTTAATGTTTTCCATAGCCCTTATAAAGAGCTGGGATTATAAAGTACATTATGAGATGCAAGCCATAGATGGATTGTTTACAAAAATATATTTAACTGGAGTAAAGCATTTAAAACTCAAAGGGCTTGAATTGTAACTAGCTGTCACATCATCTGAAAAAGAACAGCAACTCCATTGCTTAGAACCTTTTTGTTTTGTGTTATGGACATTTCACCTAATGTTTGTAGAAGAATGTAATAAAGAAAAAGTACTGGCTTTAGGAGGTTTGCTGGTGTACCACCTATAGGGAGAAGGGACGTGAATAATTTTTATTAATATTAATGCATTTGTTTCTATCATAGTCGCAAGGGATGAGTCTCGTAAACCAGAAGTTAACAAACATTTAACATGTGGCAAATGTATTGTGTCTGTTAAGCCAGGTAATTTGACAAATAGAAATAGTTTGATTAGAGTTAAAGGATGCAGATTCTGCTCACATTTCTAATCTTCAAAATCCATAGTTCAGAATAAATTAAACTATGATCTAAAAAGAAGCATCAGATATGCTGCAGAGTATTCAGACACTCCTATTGATGGTCTCATTAGATGTAGTGATTGTTTCCTTAAATCTGTCTGAGAGGTCCTTCTGAGATGCAGTACATGTCCCAACATCATCATTATTTTTCAAAGAGGTCGTGTTGATGAATTATAGGTGAATAAAGAATGGTCAGTGAGGTAATACTGCTGAATAAGAGAATTTCCCAGGAGCTTGCTGTGCTATGAATACTGCTTCCGTTGATCACCTGGGAATTATGTAATTTCGGTTTCATAGGAAACTTAGTGCAAAAATATATGGCATCAAGGTTAGATTTCATGAATACAGAGCTTGCATTCAAGTGTCAGACATAAATTAATGCATTTGTTTTTATGCCTGTGTTAAATATTAAAGTGTAGGTGGATATGTACAGACTTAATCAGTACTACAGTGAGTAAGGCATTAAACAGAAAAAAAGGCAGATACAGTGACCACTCCAGCGATCCAATCTTTGGAGTTCAGCATTTTATAATAAAGGAGGTATTGGATCTGTTTGGAGATTGCTTTAATGAATTACAGGGACTATTTCAAGAGAACAACCTTTGAAAAATGTTAAGAAGCTTTAACTATTCTAGTTTTTCAGTAGACTGACCATATTCAACTATGGGTCAAGTGATTTTATTTAATTATCCTTTGTTTACCAGGTTAGTCTCACAAGGCTTGTGGCCTCTTTTCTGGGGATACCCAAGGTGGCACTTATTGTACTAATGGAAATTTGGCCAGGGCATCAGAGTACCATGGGCTTTTTTACATCCACCTGAGCTACCACCAGCTCAAGCATATGGGGCCCAGGTTTAATGTCCCAAACACAGGAGTATGACACCCTTCTTATGCTGCATTCACTCTCAGCAATTACTCTCCCTGGTGTTGGAATAGAACCTGCAGCTTTCTGCATCAGAGGTGAGTGTACTGCCTGTTGCACCACTGACACTGCTTATGATCATAGCAGATGACTGATGAACTTAAATGGAGATATATATGTATGGCAGAGCAACAAACCCTGGTGAGCTTCCACTTGGTGTGTATACTAGGGAACCCAAATGAAGGATTTATTTAATGTTTTCAAACATAAGAGAGGCGGTATCACCAACATTTGTTTGAATAGAAAAGTAATTTATTTATTTTATTTATTTGCTTTTTGTTAAATGGGTAAGTCTGGCTGGGCCAAGGGCCCTTTTTCAACAGAGACCCGAGGAGAAAAGCTCCAGTACAAAAACAGTTAGTTACAATGAAGTACAAAATTACGCAAAACAAAAGTGAAAAATGGTAAATATTATACATAGAAGAGAAATAAAGTTTTCATTTATACATGGTTGGAGAACAAACAATCTAGGATACAAATATTGTTTTTCATACAATATCAGTTTACAGTCAGTGGCAGGTATAATTAAGTATATAGTGAAGTCTAGTAAGAGATAAGGAGGAAAGACAGGGCAACAGAAGGGAGATGCATGAAGGATCCTTTGGTGTAGGAAAATAGAGTAGTCAGAGTGATGGGCCTAGAAATTGAGGTAAGTTTAGGTGGGAAAGTAGAAGAGGGGGAGACTAACATAGAGGAGGAAGAGATTCAAGTTGGATCTTAACAGGTATTGAGCAGATATTCCTTTAAGGCAAGTTTGAAGTTGCCGGAATTTTTAATAGATCTAATAATGGGAGGGAGGTTTTTCCAGGAGAAGGCAACAGAGTGACTATAGAGACTTTTCCCTATTGATTTATTGGATTTGGAGATTAGAAGGAGGTGTTGGTTAGAGCTGCAAAGTTCTTGGTTAGTGACATAAAGGGAGATGAGGTTAGCAAGTGAAGGACAGGCAAGGGGTTGGTGGAGGATGGAATGAGACAGATAAAGCCGAAGCAGGAGGAGTTGATTTTGGAATTCAAGCCAGTTACGTTTTTTCAAGGAGAGGCAGTGATGAGAGTGATAGGGGAAGTTATTGGCAAATCTCGCTATTTTGTTATATATTAGTTTGAGTTTGGATGACAAATCTTTTTGGAGGTTTGTAAAGATAGGGGTGGCATATAATAGTGTCTGTAAAAGGAAATCTTGAGGTAGGGACAATTTAGATTCTTGTGTTAGGAATTTTTGTGTGTCTGTAGAGTAATCCTAGCTTTTAGTGAGTCTTTTTGACGCAGTTATTTATGTGGATGTCAAATTTAATTTCATCATCTATGTAGACCCCTAGAATTTTAGTGTGAGAATCGGCCTTGATAGTTGTATTATTTATAGAATAAGAAGTCACAGACTTCCTCCTCCTACTGGTAATATGTCTCCCTTTGAGAACCAGAGGGATACTATTTTGCATTGAACTTTGTTATGACAAAACAGGAGCCATAAAATAAGCTTTACTGATTCTTGTGTTTTGTCAACAAAGAGCTATTGCATAGAGTGAAATCCAAAACACTGAGTCTATGGAAGTTTTGTCTTGCCTTAAAGACTGAGGAGTCTCAGGTTTAGTATATTAAGAGATGTGAAGGGTGGTGATGCAGCCAAACATGTTTTTATGGCTAGTCAGTTCTATGTGATGTGATTGGTGTATTGTCCAGGAAGCAGTTTTGCAAAATGATGATTCAGTGATTAACCACATATCCAAAGCCAGACTGTCACTTTCTGTATCATATTAAGCTCTGTTAAAGCCTTCAGTTGTTACAGGTTCATAAGTTTTTAGATAGTTACTAGGCTATTGAAGCCAAGAGCCATTTTAAGCCTTGCCAAGCATACCCCACATTTGCCAAAATATTGCTGATATATGTCAATACCACATGGAATTTTATGGTTACAGTATAGGGTTGTGCACATCAAGCATTCACAGGCTGCTACTGTCCATTAGAGATACAGATGCCAAAGCAGGGATGAATTTGCAATTTTCCATCCATTTGTCTAAAATAAATTTGAATATGGTTATTGTGAGCTTTGCTTCTCATGGATGGGAATCCTGTTCCAGAGAAACAGTAATCCTTGAAATACATACCTGTGCCTCCAACATGGCCTGTTTGTCGCGGATGAGGATTAGGCCTTTAGAATTAGAATTTCTGATGTCAGTTGTTTTTCAAATGTACAACAAATCCATCACTGTTGCTCACAGGATGCTTTATGGGTGAGTCATAAATCACCATACAGCAGTCTGCAAGAGAGTAAGTGCAGGGATATGGTCCAGATATGACTTGTTTTCTCCCTGTATTATTTTTGTGAGGAACCTCTGTGGTATTTCAAGCTGTTTCATGTACCTGGTTAGATACAAGTTGAAGGATGCAGTGTACTCCATGACTGATGAGAACTGAGTATAGTGCAACAATGACCTCCTTGGGCCTGGATGCACTGTAGAGTTATTTTCCCAACACAGTAGAGGACATGGTGGGCAAAGGTCAAGTGCCTGTCAACGTGTGTTTTCAGATCCCTGACCAATGTGTTTACTTTTAGGGATATATTAATGTGGCCATCTTTCCAAAATGGTACTGTTGAGCATTTTTCACACTGAGGTTTAGTCTGTGACTCTAGCAGTAGTTGTTTGTCTGCACCAGGCCCTCTTGAAGGGTATTTGTGTCTTTACCACATTCAGTGACAATGCCAAGTTTGCAGTCATCTGCAGCCTTAGTCATTCAGATCCTTGACATTTGCATTGATTTCAGAGAATTAGATGCTAAAAAGGAAAGCCCCCAGCAATGATCCCTGTGGGACTGTGTTAGTGACTGATGTCTTTGTGAAGATGGATTCCCCTATCCTAACTTCTTGTGTCCTATCAGTGAGATTGCTTTCCATTGTGTGACATATGTTTTTCGCCTAATTTTGTAGGTTTGTCTGCAATGCAAAATGTGGTATTGTGTCAAATGCCTTGGCCTGGTCAAGGTAGACAGTGTGTATTGTTTTGTCCTCATCAATAGGTTCAGTGGCCTTCACAAAAAAGATCACCATGTTAAGTAAACATAGCTTACCTTTGATAAATCTCAACTGGGGTAATGTCCATTGTCTGCAAGTTTCCTATGTCATTTATCAAATCCATGATTTTTTTCCCATGGCTTGCATATGAGACTAATTGGACTTATGGGAGTGTAGTTCCTTGGGTCCATGGAAGGGCCCCACCCCTTTGTGTAGAGGGATAACCATTGCAGTCCTCCACTCATTGGGCATTATTCTTGTTTGAAGGCTATGGTTAAATAGAGATTCTAGCAGGCCTGACGGGTCATGTTTCATGCTGTTCAGGAGACATTCTAGGATATTATCAAAGCACATTAAGTATTGCTCTTGGCCTTAGAGAGTACATTGTGGACCTGCTCCCTAGTGACAGTTGGCGGGAAAATGGTAGGTGAATTTTCTGGGAGGTGATTAAGGATGATGGGGCTGATAAAACTGGTGCTAAATTTATCGGCCAATGGGTTTGCTCTGTCATCTTGCTCAGTATAGGTGGTTCCTTTCCCATTAATTGGTCACATTGTAATTATAGAGAAGAAATCATTACTTATGAAATAGCAATATGTAGTCATCGGAGTCTTGGGTAAAAGTAAGTCTGTAATCTTTTTTCAGTGTATTCAGCAAACATTGCTTGCAGAAAGCTGCTCCCTTTCATTCAGCCTAGAGGTCTTAGTAATTGATGGCTCACTGACATTTAGGGTTAGGTCTGCTTATCTCCATCCTGGAAATCAAAGCTCACTAGACACCTGCAACAACTGGAGAGACCACAAAAGTACATCACAAAGAGGATCCTAGGCCTTAAACACTTGTCCTGTATGGACAGACTCAAAAAACTCCAACTATTCTCCATCTCATATCGCCTACTTAGAGGTAATCTCTGCTTGACTTACAAAGCCATGTCTGACCCATTTTTGTTAGAAATGCTACATCTAAAGAAATCCCAATCCCTCCGCACCACATGCTCCAGAGACCTCAACTTCATTACCATAATCAACAGAACAAGCTGGAGGGACTGGTTCATAACCTAGAGACTGCCCATGCTATGGAATAGACTTCCCATACATGTCAGAGCACCTCACTGGCCCTGTTCAAGAGAAATCTTGATGAGTGGATGAGAAATATAAAATTCACCCCGAGGATCACTCCAGTGGCTCTACTCAACAGAGGCACTGGGAACTAAGGTTGGGTGGCACAACGCCAGGGTAATCTTATGGGGTAGGCTTGTAAATGCTCAAGGGCCATTAGCCTAGTACACACCTATGAACCTACAAACTCAGATTCTTCTTATTCTTTTTACAGCTTTTTCCCAGTTAGGGGTCGCCACAGTGGATCACCTGTCTGATCAAGATTGGCAGTAGAGTTTTACGGTTTCAAGTTGCCAGCCCGGCGCCCATCCTTCCACAGAAGGCACACACGCACGCACTCACACCTAGGGCCAATTTAGAGTTAGTCCAATCCACCTACAGCATGCCTTTGGGATGTGGGAGGAAACCGGAGTACCTAGAGGAAACCCACTTGACCACAGGGAGGACATGCAGACTCCACACAGAAGGCACCCCAGCCAAGGATCGAACCGGAGAACCTCTTGCTGTGAGGCGACAACGCTAACCGCTGCACCACTGTGGCCGCCCAACCTATGAACTCAGATTACTTAGTGTTATTTCAAGGTTTATCTGCCGAATTGTTCTCTGTCAATTTTGCCAGTGCATGTGGTTTCTCCTGGACTTATTTTTGCTTAAATTCATCCTACTGGGCTGCTAGCTTCCACCTGAAAATAGTATAAGCTAAGGGAATTTGAAGTTCACAGCAATTATATTCCATGTTTCAAACATCATCTTACTTTGTATGTGCCTTGCATTGCCAAAATATGATGTTTATCTGCTAGTTTTAGCATTCACAGGATTTCTGGGCATGCAATCGGTTCCTGATTACAAACCACATTCTTAAAGTCTTTAAAGTTGCTGACTAGATTTGATACAGGGATGTTTTTCCCTATAAGTCCTTGTAGAGATGTCAGTGATCTTTTTATTTTTGTAAAAGCACAGTCCAATGTCTCACATTGCTGTGACATATGCATTTTCATATTGCCCCATTACAACAGAGTCTATGATTAGCCACACCTCAAAATATCCAATTAGTAAAAAGGCACGGAGATTTTATCTTCTATACTTGTTTTCAAAATCACTGCCAATTTTTAATCTTGGGACCCATTAATCACTCTGATGTTTTAAAAAACAAAAAGTTATAGGTGCATTTTTTTCCTGAAATGTAGAAAATAGGTTAGCCCATAAAATGTATTCCTAATATCACAATTACTCATTATCAAAATATTAAATTCAAACATATCTTGCCTGAGGAAACAATTGTTATACCTTCCATATGGCAATTGTTTTAGCACTCGTTTAGCCTTGTCAATGTATCCTTCACAGAATCACGTTAGGAAAATGAAGATGGCAAAAGTAGCCTTTCTGAATGTTGAGTGCTTTGCAAAGAAGAAAGGAAAACTTTTTATTTTCCACTCTGAAAGCTGATTTTTTGACTGTGATTACGTACAAGAATGTGTGGGATATGGCTGTCCATGTATATTTAGACTGATGTAGTGAAAAAAAAATATCATTTTCCTCAAGGTGCAGTGACTTTGGATTTAAATTAAGTGTTCAGGGGATATGTAGGACATAGACATTTGTCTGGGAGATTTGGGGGACAGAAAAATTGTTTGTTTTAGTTATTTAATGAAATTTGCCTTCTGCCAAGAAGACTGGTTTTGCAAATCAGCTTTGCCAAATTGAGTATTGGTGAAGCTAACTTCAAACTTCAAAATTTGAAACATTTCTTTCATCAGAAGCTCTCTGTCTGCATCTAATTTCACTAAAGGAGTGACAGAATCTGTAGCAACCAGAAACATATCTGAAATGAAAAAAGAACAGAAGAGGAATAGTAAATCAGATTACATTCTGTTTCAGTTCATGCAGCAAGAAATGTCACACAACTCAGATAGCCTTTGTTTAAACTCGTATATGCAACATTGTTTCAGTTGATAGGTTCATAGCTGTATAATTGACTAATGACCACTGGGGCCTTTATAAGCCTAGCCTAGCATCTCAATTGTGTCATGCAAGGTTATGGGACTTAGAGGTTATTTTCACAGGTATAAGTAAGTTAGATCAAGATTTACAGGATACCTCTGTCTATTATGGACATAGGTGTCCAGTTTCCCATCCAGTGGTCCTGCTTTCCTGTTCATTAGGGTTAGAGAATAGCTCTACTTTACATGGATGGGAAGCCAGATACTTCAACTTATGAGGTTCCCATACTTTGCCTTCCTTTTTAGGATACAGAATATAGCCACGCAATCAAACCATTTAACCCCCCGCCATACATACATACACACACACACACACACACACACACACACACACACACACACACACACACACACACACACACGAGTCACCCATCTTTAAAAAAAATGCTATAGTTCTGTTCCTTGTTTTCCCCATGGAATTTTCAACCATTTATCCTATATCCTTATTTACTGTCTTCCACAGTAAGTCTCTTGTGAAAGTAAATATTTTTGTATTGGAAAGACTTGGAAACCTTGTTGAACCTATATTTACATGTTTGGTAATGTACACATTTCATCAACTAGGCATTTGAGTCATGACAAGGTTTACCACAGTATTGTTGATTGATATTTTTACCGTTTAATTTTCAGTATACTGTTAAGCTATAATTAGTTATGAATCTGAAAACAACCTTTGAGGGTCCCAAATCTATCCTTAATACTCTTTAGCTGTAGATGAAAAATGCAGTTTATTATGTGGAGCTGCATTATGGCCTATATTTTGTGAATAAAATCTTTAAAGATATGCAACAAGCAACTTATTTGTTCTTGCCTCATACTGAATGGCAAATGACATACAGAAATTTAATAATATACATTAAAGGCAGAAAGGCATCCCTGCTTCACAGGGGTCATCTTAGTTTTATTTCATGTGCTGTATAACTATAAACACCTCAAAAGAATCCTAATTAATGTTGTTATTCATTAGATAATATAACATATTGCTTTGTGTAAAAATGTACTTTTAAACTGTATCTTATTTCCATATATGAAATGTGAGTAGGTGAATGTTAGATTTTGGAATATAGGACAAGCATCCTACAATTTTGTGGGCTCTGTTGGCATAGAGGCATTAAGCACTGGTTACGGTTTGGGTATCCTAGGTTTCATTAGTGGCTTGTGTGCCTTATGCGGCTAGTGTTTGGAGGATGGGCTACTTGTCCTGGAGGGATGGGAAGGGTTTCCATGTCCCAAGGTGCCATAATCTCCTCATGATTGATGGAGATGTGCAGAACAAGACTGGTGTGTACACTCGACTCACCAAACACAAATGCAGTAGCATTCATCATGCTTCCTTGAACCCCCTGATGAAGGCCTATGGCCTATACTTTTCATTTGAAGCATGAACTAAGAGGATAAAAGTGTACACTGCAGCATTTAAAAGATCTTGAACAGACACCCATCTGAATATTGTTCTTTACATGGGTGCCAAGCCTCACACACACCCACAACCTTTACTAAATAAATATAATCAGATCCAAGGTCAGCATTATTAAGAGGAAAGGGAAACATTTCCCAAAAGTCATGTATTTTCCTTTCTCCATTGTCTGGTAACTTTGGAATTTGAGAACAGAACTTCCGAAACACTGCATGCAAAAATATCTCATCTCCACATTTGTGTTTTGGTCTGTCCATATTCTAACTTGCTGAAGGTCACAGTCAGCATTTTGCCAGTCATGCAGCTTGAACTTATTTCAACAGCTCTCATACAGTGCGTTATTCACCAGAACTCTCTTTGATTAGTTTCAAAGAATATTATAAACACTTGACCGAACCATTCCCTGAAAGTACAAATCCTCAAAGAAAAGCTGGCTGATCATTAAGACTGTAAACTGATTGCCTGCACATATCTTGGCTTTCAGCATGCTAATACAATATCACTCTACAAAAATAATTTAACTAACACTAACTTGCTGCACATTTCTTGGATTTTGTGGCATGGACTTTTTTATTTTAAGTAACACAGTTTCTTATTAGAAACACAGCCGGCATTGTTTTTTTTTTATTAAGGCAACAGCATTTTGTAAAGATTGCGTGCTAATGTTGTTTACTAAAGAGTTTGCCTTATTAGAATAAAACAAGTTCCTCCTGCAACGAAACAACATATGTCTTAAGCATATTTAGATATGCATGTCTTTTGAACATGTATTTGAAGTGCCTGTATTTATAGGGAGTCCGAGTAAATTCATCTTTTAAATAAAAAAATAAGCATATACCAGTATCTTACAAACAACTAAGCCAAGCCAGTATTATACATTTTAAGAAGTCAGCTAGTTAAGATGGATTTGCACTTTAGAAACAAAATACCTGTTCTGAGATATTTCCTGGAGCTTTAAAATGGCTACCAACATACTCAAGTACATGGTACACAAGCAGGATGTGGTAATGAACCCCAGGTCTGATGAATGCAGCCCATTGATAGCTCATTATTTTACCTATACAGCTGTAATTGCTTTCTAACATTATTAAATATAACTATTCTAGACATTGTACTTATCAGTGTATATAATTTAAATCTACATAACATATGGAAAATGAAGCTGATAAATTTGGCAGAATCAGCAGTTCTCATGTAACAAGTTCTGAATTGACAAGCTCATGAAAAAGACTCTGTTATGTTTTCTAAAGAAGATAGGAGGACTAGACCTCTGTAACACACTGTCTCTTTCACTAGACTTATAAGAAAAAGAAAACCAACACCAGCTTTTTCTTTCATTGCTTTACATAATATATCTGTCATATTTATTGTGAAGGTGGTCCTGTAATAAAAGTTCATTTTTTTGCTGCTAGCAACACCATGAGAGTAAAAAAAAAAAAGTAAAAGCACGTCATGTCCATGGATGTCTGGAACTAAACAGAAGCATGTTTTGAAATAGTTTGTAAACTGGATGCCCTGGTTCATATTCCATACTGAATCAGGTTTAATTGGCCTAGAGATGGCATTAAACTATGATTTGCAGAAAATGATATAACTGGATGACATAATCTCAGAGGTCTGCATTACATAAGCTCCCAAACCAGTAAAGGTTAATTAGAACAGACATTTCCTATCAGCCAAGCCACTGATGTCCCTGGACCTCATGCTTGAGACAATAATAACACCAAACAAGAGGATGCCACAAACTTTATTGGTCACAGCCAAAGAAACAGATATTTATTTGAAAAGTAAATGCAATATCAATCAATCATAAACATAAACAGTATGAAATGAAATGTTCACTTGAAATAATTATAAACAAACAACATAGACAAAGAAACCAAAGTAACATAAGACAGGATGGAAAATGCTCACCTTCACCATATTACCAGGATGCAGCATCAAACTTCAACTCATTACATACTATAAACACCATTGGGCAGCGCGGCTCTTCAGTCATTCTGACTGATGAGAATGAAGGGGTGGGAAAAGGAGTCTCATCTTTAAAAGAAGGATCTTTCTTCACCCTTGCCTATAACCCCCTGAAGAAGGAATGGAGACCAATTCTGAAATTTAGTGTCAAAGATGCTAACCAATATACAATTCCCTTCTAAGCCCACCTATATGACTTCACTTCTTGCCTTTTAAACTTACCAGTCAGCTAAACTCCTCCTTCCCAATCCCCACCCCCATCCTACCAAGTGCATAGCAAACAAACGCAGACTCTGGCCCTAACTGCTACACCTCCCTTAATGGCATATAGTAAGGGACAAAATAGAGTGCATGTAAACTCCATTTGTCATGGAACCCATGCCCGAAAACATAACACAAAATGGAGGATGCAATAATAAGTTATTGTTCACAGTCATAAGAACAGATATTTATTCACAAATTAAACATGATGTCAATCAACCATAAATGCAGTCCTCATCTAAATATGACAGCAACATAGACAAAGCAAAGAAAGTAACATAAAGCAGTATGGAAAATGCTCACCTTCTAATTTTTACCAGCTAGCAGTATCAATGCAGTGCTCACTACAAACCAAAAACAATCTTCACTCACTCCATCTATCTGACTGACAAGAAAGGAGGATGGGAAAGGAAAGATCCTTTTTCCACCCTCAAGCCTTTTTCCCCTTCCTTCTCAACTAGCCCAAGAAGCAGAGAAATTGTGTCTTTGTCAATATATTCTGCAGAAACAGGGAAAGATGTATGTTAAATAGGTCTAAGTCAGTATTACTAAGATGCACCCCATCATATCTAAGCCATTATGGGTCCCTGTCAGCAAAGTCCTAGTGTTCCAACAATGATAAACCTAAAATTGATCCACCTCCCTATAGATGACAGCAGACAACCAAACTAACCAAGGAATGATGACAGACAACCAAAATAACCAGGGAGTAATGGCAGACCATATCAAAATTCTATAGGCCACCTTTCTTCAATCCCCAACAAGTCTCTGATGATCCGTGCTAGGAGTCTGTGCTTGGGTACAACACCCAGATAATTCCCCCCATCTGTGCTTGGGTACAACACCCAGATAATTCCCCCCATCTGTGCTTGGGTACAACACCCAGATAATTCACACCCAAGTGTACGACAAAGACTGATACTCCACAAGCTTCCAACACTATAATCAAAATATCAACCAGATGTTTTTATTCCAAATGTGTGTGTTGTTAATGCCAAGTAGCTTCAAACCTTGCTGTATCAAGACTCTGAGGTGTCCCCAAGCCTCAACCACTATTTGTCTGGCTGCTCCAATAAATGAAGGAATGTCCCAGCACCATCACCTTCTCCTACCTGAAAAAGGAAACAACACAAGGTACTCATCAAATCCTCAACTGAAAACTACTGTACATACCTAACATAAAACAAAACAGTTTTAGGCACCCACCTGCCTGATCTCTTCATGTACTTTATCAACCTAACTTCCATGGCCAAATCAGAAACCATGTCAGTCCTGAAAGAGTGAGTAGAGAAATGCTCTGCAACTCTAAAGCTTTACTAATCAAGCAAGTGGACTGCCATTGTGAAACTGGTTACCTACCCAGTCTTGAAAAAACAAATCCAATTTCATACTTGCAACTAGCTTCTTCCATGTCAGCCCCAAGACACTGGACATTAAAGCAATTCCTATCCTTGGGTAATATCACCTGTTGTCCTTTGCTAACCTGGTTTGTTTACATTTACTCAACTGTATCACAACTCCTATGGCCATAACACACACATCTTTCTCAGAGAATCTAACAGTTTATTGACTCAAAAAGCTCCTACGTACATACATAAAAAAATAACAACGAAAACCACAACACATAATCCTCAAAAGAACCTACCAATGCATTAAAACCTTTCTTTAAAATTCTCAGTAGATGTTTGCCTAGTGGCAGCCAACCATCCATTGCAACCCCCTGGACCTTTTCCCATCCTTTCTACACCCTTGCAATATATCTGTGTTTGGTTCAAATCATTTGTCCTCATGCTCAAAGCAGCCTAGTGCACCCTAATGGTCCTAACATCCTCCCCTAACTGCCAGAGATAGATTTCATATTACTCAGCAGACTCACTGACCATCTCTGCTTAGGCCCTTGTAACTCTCCAGCTCACAAAATTCAAAAAGGCAGTCAAAGCTGCACTAGAAATTCAACTGGCTGACTTGGCCCACTACTGCTGGACTGACCATCTTGCTACCTTGAACCAACTTTATAAACTTCCCTTGGATCTCCTTTGGATTCACCCATGCCCATGGAGCCATCTTCCAAAACCTGTGCAACTGAAAATGAGATGGGCAGTCAGCAGTTACATTAGCACCCTGGTACATACCTCTCAAGTGTACCTCATTATGAGGAACGTACCTCATTTGGGGTCTTAAAAAGTTCACATTCCTCAAAGTTCCACATTGAAAGACTCTGTCACACATTCAGTGTTAGGAATGTTTTTAGTGAAATCTATTGTAAATAGAAATTAATCATACTAATTCATTAAAAGATCTTCTTTATAAGTAAAACCAGCATATTCTAACCATCCTATAACCTTCCTGGTTGAAGTTGTTAGTAAGCCATTAGTATGTGTTCCACATTTTGCCTATTTGTTCCACATTATGAGGGCTAGTGTTACTCATTTTAAAGATGGAAGGTTGAGAGCTATGCCCTGGTATATGCTTAGTAGACTAATTTTGAGGCAAAACAGCATCAACTTCTTAACAGAGTTTGCTTTGAGCTACAGCTCTCCTGGCTAATTGCACAACACCAAGACTGTCAGAGTAAAACATAATTCTCATATTGCTCAACTCCCTCGGACACAATAATAGCTGCCCAATGTAATACCCCTTCTAGACTCCAAAGAAATTAACTGCCAGCTAATCAGTGTATAATACCCCTCCCAACCCCCACATCCCACCTCACTTCCTTACTATTAAATGTGACAATCGACTAAACCCTCCCAGTTTTCCAACAAACATAGACTCTGGCCCTGATACACCTCGTCTTAATGGCATGGGGTCAGGGAGAAAACAGTCTGCATGTAAAAAAAAATCACTTCTTGCCAGATCAGTGTAAACACATTGCCTGTCTGTTATGTTTCCACTCAGAATCTAGAGAAAGTTTACTATAACTTGTTTCAAAGCACACTGACTGTTTCAGTACAGGCTTTATGACAAAAAAATATAGTCTAGAAGCGTAGAATTATTTGTAATGCAAAATCATTTATTTTAGAGATGTAGCTTACCACATTCTGTGAAGATAGTGATTCATACAGCAGTTCACTTCTGAATGCCCATGTATGTCTTAAAATAAGAAAGGTGCATTTATTAATTATGGAATTTGCTTTTTTTAATTGAAATGTCAGGATCTGCTAGAATGACTCCCAAAATATGGAGACTGGATGAAAATTAGACTTGCATATACCAAGTCCAAGATGGACATTTCCTGGAATATTCCCTTTTCTCCAAGGGTGCAAGGGGGGTTGCCACCCTAAAAAAAAGAAATGTAAAGGAGAAGAGCGATTGTCAAGGTTCTTTCTTCTCCTGGGATTATTTTTCCGACTTGTATGCCATCAGCATTTTGAGAGAGTATTTCAACTGGGAGCTGGGCTAATCTCCTCTGGCCTGTTTTCAGGGAAGACTATATGTGGAATTTATGTAAATGGATAGAAATTTGGTACAGATGCCAGGGAAATTTCCATACATTTGTATTGAAGGGGAAGAGTATGCACTTTCTATGCTATGGACAAAGATATTAACAGTGGGACAGCTGAAAAGGTCAGTGGAGCATTGAAAAAAAAGAGCTGCTGTTGGCAGAAAGCATGCTGAATCATACAAAGGATTTGCAAGATGATGCTCTCCTTAATAAATCTGTAAAACACTTAAAACACCTACACACTGACATTGTGGTTGACCCATCCATGTCTAAGATTATGTAGAAAGTGGAAAATAGTTTACGGGATATGCCACCAGTCAGCAGGAATGGGATTAATGTTGTAACTTTGCTTCTCGTGAGACAAGGAGCAGAATGGCATTGTTTCCTGCTGGATTCTGATTATGCAGTGTGTACAGAACTTTACTGAATGGTCCGATTGCAGTTTTCATGAGAAACTCTCCGGGGCTTTTGTGCAGCTTGAATGTTCATTGCATCCAGCTGCTGTAGGCTCAATCCGGGGTATGTACCAAGAGAAAACTCTAGCAAGTGAACTAAATACTACATGTACATTAGTAATACTA